>NC_068362.1:69735433-69950433 GCF_020536995.1 Dreissena polymorpha | reverse complement strand
TATCTAAATGGCTGGAAAAAACAATTTGATTAACTTAAATAAATAAATAATCTTATAAACAAGAAAATATATTTTAGGTGATTATTTTTTTGAATGACAAGAAAACAAATCATTGTTTCAAAGCAATGTAGCTTTTTTTCTATTTACCAACACTTAATGGCATCTGTTCTGCTCCACAAACAGAACTTTCCACAATGTTTTAATTATGGCAAACTTAACACTATGAATGTCCTACTCTTAAACAGTTGTTATAATTAATTCAAAACGTTATATAATCAGCTTGAGGTTAAAGTTTAATTTTCATAAACTGTGACGGACCTTGAGCATATAATGGGCAAACAAGTACATCTTTTTGCTTCAACGTCCTGGTATACATTGTTTAGGACTTTGAGACCACAGGGCCAGTAGTTTGTGGTTATAGGGTCTTAATGAAGCCTAAAGTGTTCGTATGTTTCCGAAATTCGTTTTGAAAAAGATAACTTATTTGTTAAAAATAGTTAAAAAAAATAATAACCAATTATACCATTTTGATTTTTTTTTAGAATTGATGCACACTAGAGAAGACCATGTTTTGTTAATTAGTGTTTGCTGTACAATACACTATTAGCACGTTTTGAGCAATGCTAGGCCTCTGGTACTATCCATAGTAGCAGACAAATAATTGTTTTGTAAAAAAGTCAAATATTTCCATTTAATTTGCTCGATTTATGAATGGTAGAATGTAAGAATGGTAAAACGCACCAATTTTATCAAGATTCCAAGTTTCCAAGTAATAAAAATTCGCACCCCCCCCTTTTCAAAACCCTGGCAACGGTATCAGTAGCTATAGTAGTAGTGGTGGTAGTAGTAGTAGTTGTTGAAGTAGTAGTTGTTGTTGTAGTAGTAGTAGTAGTAGTTGTTGTAGAAGTAGTAGTAGTAGTAGCAGTAGTAGTAGTAGTAGTAGTAGTAGTAGTAGTAGTAGTAGTAGTAGTAGTAGTAGTAGTAGTAGTAGAAGTAGAAGTAGTAGTAGTAATAGTACTTATAGTAGTAGAGTATGAGTAGTAGTAGTAGTTGAAGAAGTTGTATTAGTAATAGTAGTAGTAATAATAGTACTGGTAGTGGTAGTAGAAGTAGTAGTAGTAATAGCAGTAGTCCTAGTAGTAGAATAATAGTAGAAGTAGAAGAAGTAGAAGTAGTAGTAGTAGTAGTAGTAGTAGTAGTAGTAGTAGTTTTGGTGGAAGTAGTAGTAGTGGTAGTAATAGTAGTAGTAGTAGTAGTAGTAGTAGTAGTAGTAGTAGTAGTAGTAATAGTAGTAGTAGTAGTAGTAGTTTTGGTGGAAGTAGTAGTAGTGGTAGTAATAGTAGTAGTAGTAGTAGTAGTAGTAGTAGTAGTAGTAGTAGTAGTAGTAGTAGTAGTAGTAGTAGTAGTAGAAGTTGTAGTAGTAGTAGTAGAAGTAGTAGCAAGATTAGCAGTAGTAATAGTAGTATTTGTAGCAGTTGTAGTACTAATAGGAGGAGGAGGAGGGGGAGAAGTAAATGTAGTAGTAGTAGTGGTAGCAGTATAAGTAGTAGTAGTAGAAGTTGTTGCTGTTGTAGAAGTAGTAGTTGCAGTAGTAGTAGTAGTTATAGTAGTAGTAGTGGTAGTAGTAGAAGAAGAAGTTGAAGTAGTATTAGTGTTGTAGTAGTAGTTGTTGTAGTAGTAGCAATAGTAGTAGTAGTAGAAGTAGTAGTAGTAGTTGTTGTAGTAGTAGTAGTAGTAGTAGTAGTAGTAGTAGTAGTAGTAGTAGTAGTAGTAGTAGTAGTAGTAGTAGTAGTAGTAGTAGTAGTAGAAGTAGTAGTAGTAGTACATGTAGAAGTAGTAGTAGTAGTAGTACATGTAGAAGTAGTAGTAGTAGTAGTAGTAGTAGTAGTAGTAGTAGTAGTAGTAGTAGTAGTAGTAGTAGTAGTGGTAGTAGTAGAAGTGGTAGTAGTAGTAGTAGAAGTGTAGTAGTAATAGTAGTTGTATTTACAAATCCAATAATACCAATAATTCTTCCTCGTAGTCTTTCAATGATGTACTCCAAATCGCATACAAGTTTAAATATTATTGCAGCAACCAAGGTTTCTATTTCTACAACGGAGCGCTATCAGGACCATTCTGAAGCAGGCATGTCTTTTTCTGAGAAATCGCATAACCCCTTATTTGCTGCATCGTTGGCTTTATCCTCGGTCATCGGAGTTGTGCTTGTTGCTGGTATAATAAATTTGTTGGTGTACACCAGAAGACGACATCGTCAGTATGTATTAAGATTCTTCTTTTATTAGCACATTTCTCAGCAAAAAATTAGTTTCGATCCTCTCAATTTGATTATAATCATGATTAAATAAATACTTATGTATTATTTCACACTTATTTTCATGCATCTGTCAACAGCACATGATAAGTTCGAATTGACTACGTGACTTTGACTAAATTATCACATATAACTTTTTAGCGATATTTGTTGTCGAAGAATTAATATTAAAAGGAACATAAAATATTCGGTCATTAAAATGCCACATATGAACTTATATATGTCCGAGTTAAATATGATTTACCTATATATATATATTTCGATATTTCGTATATATATCATATATATATCAATTACGAATATTGTTATCTTACACATGTGTAGTTTACTTTTTTAGCGTTTTGATTGGCTTACTTTTCGTTCGATTGACCAATCGCATTTTTTTATTTTGCAGAAATGACGTTCCAACGTCAAATGGCGTCACGAAATGTAAACAACATTCGGGATTTATCATTATGTTTGCGTAAATATTTATTTAATTTGCTCATTTAAAAGCATGTGATAAAAAGATCTGACGCTCGTTGTCATTTCATACCACATTTTATTAAACTCGTCCAGGAAATTCGTTAGCAAGCTCGCCAAAGGCTCGCTTACTAACAAAATTCCTAAACTCGTTTAATAAAATATGGTATGATATGACAACTCGTGCCGGATCCTATATATATTATATTGGTGTGTAAATAACTTGCGCAATCTTGTATAACTACTATATGATATACAATCATATATGTAAGTAACATTGATAAATGTACCTTTTTAACTGAAATGAAACGCTTTGTCATGCCCACGTAAGTTTTTTTTTAACTTTTGGCTTTCTCATTAGGAATATACATTTGGCCTCTTAAAAATTATTATTATTGTTTTAATACTGATTAAGTTACCTAGATTACCTCTTCATATTTTGAGCATATAACATATATCTTTAAAATGTATACGAAAAATACTTTTGAAATTTTAAAGTTGCATTTTTCAATAAATAATTCCATATCATTAAGCAATAATTTTCATTTTTCTCCGAAAGAACCCAATCTCTGGTCTAAGACAGATAAAGGTTAGTTTGTCTTCCTCCCATTGCTTCCAAACGTGATTTATTATCAAAACAATATGCTGGTGTATCTTTAATTTATCATATGTATGTACAGATACCGAACATGACGTAACATGCCTCACCATTAACCAGTTATATTTTTCTTTGTATTGTTTTATATGCGGAATGATGGGCATTTTACTTTTTTCCTAAATAAGGCATATCTATATGTATTGCAGTACATTACTTCTTAGTTTTTAAAATGATAAACCAGTTCCATTTTCAGGGCTGAATAATGTAAAGGGAACCCTTTGCACTAACTTCGGAAAAATAGGACTGGTTGCCACCGGGACCTTTTTGTCGGTTCCGTCGATGTATAATCGGGTGCCCATGTTGAAAGTCGCCGCATGGCAGGCAAGAGCCGTTTTCTGTGACATACAATCTATTCAAAAACAAAAACTCAATAACGGCTTGTATACACATTTGTTTTTTATTAAAACACAAACTTTAGAGGAATCTCGATGCGATTTTCCAATCTACTTGAAGCATTTGGGCCGCTGCTTCAGGTGCACTCTCACCTTTATTGGTGACGTCGCTTTGACGACAACGCGTGTCGATATTTTGGCAAACGAATACAGAGCGCAATCGTTACGCTAACATCGCCGAAGGACTGTTTACCATCGAAGCCATCGCTTTTGTGTAGATCCCACGGTCAATAATCGTGTTCCGAGGTTCTAGGTCGTCGGATGTACCGTTGGCCTGCATGAGCGAGAAAACTATTATTCACACTTATGAAGAAAACACGCAATTACTGTTATTATGCGCGCAGGTTGTTGAGTCATTAAATAAAATAAAATATTATGCATACCGACTAAACTATCCAGTCTACTTAAGACACCAGAACTGCGGCTTCCGGTAAGGTCTTGCTCTTATGGTAACGTGTTCAAATCGACACACATCCTTAATCATATCTCTCGTAATTGTTTACGTATGAGAATGGAATGAGAAATCAATATCATGTCCAGTAATCAACTATCGGATAGTCTAGCCAAAGGTAAGGGTCAGATTAGACTTCAAAAACTGTATCAGATATATAAATAAAAAATCTTACATCAAACATCGCCAATAATAACGAATTTAAATTTATTTAATTTATATATATATATATATATATATATATATATATATATATATATATATATATATATATATATATATATATATATATATATATATATTATCTGAAATTAAGTATCCGAAACTATGGCCTCCGAATCAGGAACTGGTTCGTTCTATTGCACGACGGTTTAATTATATTGTATGTGACAGCATGGATTGACAATGGTTATAAAAATTAGTGCCTTACTCGGAAGCTTTTATTTTGGATGATCACTTTCGGATATTTTCATTTTTAAGACGTTGTTTGCTTTTTTCAGCTTGATTGTGGTATAAAGATGCATGGTAGTGTTTATTATTTATACTATTATTTCCTGTTTTTATCAAACAAGAGAACATGATTATGTTGAGAAAAGGTATGAGGGTGTTTCGATAAAAACACAGATTCTTGTGTGTAAAGAAAATGTATTAAGTTACTGGAAAGACACCAGTTTATTCTCTTGATAAAGCAATCATGCCAGTGAAGAGTCACTGAAGAGACAACCGTCATCATTGCTTGCAACACTAAGGTGCCGGATATAAATAAATGTATGATCAAGAAAATAGTTAGCAGTATGAATTATAGTATTGTTTTAATATAAAAAAATAACTATGCTCTGAACACCGTGCATACCTGGAAGGTTCAGAGCAGATACTATTTAAACAATAATGTTATTTCATCTTGATCAGACTGATTTTGATTAATAATTTGAATAGTCATTTTCACAAAGATTAAGTTAACAAGGGCTGTTTGTAAAACATGCATGCTCCCCATATGGGCTGTCAGTTGTAGTGGCAGCCATTGTGTGAATACGTTTTTTGTCACTGTGACCTTGACCTTTGACCTAATGTAAGTAAACATCCGGAAACCATTGTACTATTTCGAGTCACTGTGACCTTGACCTTTGACCTAGTGAACTGAAAATCAATAGGGGTCATCTGCCAGTCATTTTTTTTGGGGGGGGGGGTGGGGGTGGGGGGGGTAGGGGGGTGGGGGGTAGGGGGGGTGAGAGGGGGGTTTAATGTGGGGTGTGGTAATTTATAAGATGTTTAAAAAAAAAAATTGGGGCGGGATGGGGGTGGGGGGGTAGGGAGGGTGGGGGTGAAAGGGGGGTAATTATGTGGGGTGGGGTAATTTATTAGATGTTTAAAAAAAAATTGGGGGGATGGGGGGGTAGGGGGGTGAGAGGGGGGTAGGGGGGTGAGAGGGGGGTATAATGTGGGGTGTGGTAATTTATAAGATGTTTAAAAAAAAAATTGGGGGGTGAAGGTGGAGGGGTAGAGGGAGTGGGGGGGGTAGGGGGTGAGAGGGGGTATAATGTGGGGTGGGCTAATTTATAAGATGCTTAAAAAAAATTTGGAGAGAGGGGTGGGTGGGTATGGGGCGGTAGGGGGGACGGGGGGTAGGGGGGGTGGGGGGTGAGAGGGGGTAATAATGTGCGGTGGGGTAATTTATAAGATGTTTAAAAAAAATGGGGGTGGGGGGTAGGGGGGATGGGGGTGAGAGGGGGTATAATGTGGGGTGGGGTAATTTATAAGATGTTTTAAAAAATATATTTTTTTGGGGGGTGGGGGGTTGGGGGTGTAGGGGGGTGGGGGTGAGAGGGGGTAATCATGTGGGGTGGGGTAATTTATTAGATGTTTAAAAAAAATGGGGGTGGGGGTGGGGGGTAGGGGGGAGTGAGAGGGGGGTATAATGTGGGTGTGGTAATTTATTAGATGTTTTAAAAAAATGGGGGGTGGGGGGGTAGGGGTGTAGGGGGGTGTGAGAGGGGTAATAATGTGGGGTGGGGTTATTTATTAGATGTTTAAAAAAAATGGGGGAGTGGGGGGTAGGGGGTGAGGGGGTAGGGGGGTGGGGGGTAGGGGGGTGGGGGGATAGGGGGGAAGGGGGGTGAGAGGGGGTGGGGGTGAGAAGGGGGTTTAATGTGGGGTGTGGTAATTTATTACATGATGTTTTAAAAAAAAATGGGGTGGGGGTGATATCCTTTATTCATTAAACATGAAATTTAAACTTATTGCATTTGTTTCCACTGTATATAAGAAAGATATAATAGTGTATTACCTCCCCTGTCCTGCTTATATTTATATTAATCAACAAAATTAAACATTAACACAATATTTAATATTTGCCCTGTTGGCCGCGTATGCATTCTTGAGTTATCATTCAAAAACCATTTTACTATTTCGGGTCACCGTGACCTTGACCTTTGACCTAGTGACCTCAAAATCAATAGGGGTCATCTGCGAGTCATGATCAATGTACCTATGAAGTTTCATGATCCTAGGCCCAAGCGTTCTTGAGTTATCATCTGACAACCACCTGGTGGACGGACCGACAGACCGACCGACAGACCGACCGACAGACCGACATGAGCAAATCAATATACCCTCTCTTCTTCGAAGGGGGGCATAATAATAAAAACGTAACGATACAGGCAAATGTAACGTGTTAGATAGATTTCAATTTCAATGAAATGTTGACAAGTCTGTGGTCCCCTCTGTATTGATGTAATATTAATGTGTTTCTAGAGGTTTGTAATATTTATTTTTTATCATTGCAGGTATTCACAAATTAATTTTGCCGACCCTTGTGCCACCTGATCTTACTAAATTCATATCCTCATGTCAGTGTGGGCTGTGTGTTGATAATAATACAGACAAAATATTGCGTTTGTATTGCCATGTGATTGACATGTATAGAAAGGATAAAGGGTTTATTGAAGACTTAGCATGACATGTTCCATCAAAGAATTGCAAAATTACATTTTGATTGACATTCGTGTTTTTTATATACTAAATATTATTATATATTAGAAGCATAACAATACTTGTCCATAACCAGTATCTGTCTATGTTATGTTAAATTAATATTGTTGATTAACTTTGAAATTAACTTATCTATTGATACTGTCATTTGCTTTTATATGCCAATGTAATTCTTATCACTTAAGGGTCATTTGTATAAGCTAAATTACGAATAGTCAAACATAAAGTCATCGAACTTAACCCAGGACAAAAACTAACACTAATTGATAAAAAGGGCTGGCCACCGCTTTGACACGCCAACGCAAAACATATCAATATGAGTTTATTGCCGATTTTAGGGCGAAAAACCTTCGATTTATTCACATGACATTAGATTGGAAACTGATGTAAGATACTTATAATCAATTTTAGTTTATTACACATTACACGTATATTAAAACTTATCAATTTGAAGAGAAATTGTATGTTAAACAGGTGAACGATACCCAACCCAATTAAAGGTGATCCCCGATGCAGCCAAATGGCATTTTAATCATTGCGTTGTGAACATGCAGGTAAACGTTCATAAAACATGAATCATTTAAGCTATTGCGTGACAATAATGACGAGTTCGTACAATAATCGCGTTACGAAACGCCCTTTTTTATTTTACTTATAAAGAACTCGTTTAAATAAAAGATATCGTATTTGTTCATATCACCACAAGTCTTCTTTGAAATCGGTATGTGTTGTTTCAATTTTCTTTCTGACAAAAATGTATATCCCAATTAACAATCTGTTTTTGTTTACAGCCAAATTTGCCTTTTTCCTCAATACATCATTAAACTTGTACAGCCTCAACGGCAAAAAAGTCCTAGTGTATCGTCAGAAATATTTGTCAAGTTGTCAATCAGTCGAATAACAGATTTGATTATCTTTCGAGTGTTCGACTATGTGTAAAGCTGCGCCTTAATCGGGGCGTCATAGTTGCGGTTCCATTTAATAATATCCGAGACGCAATTGCCATTTTGGTAGAATCGTTGACCAGGATTCTAATCAAAATTATTTTCCTCCTCTTAATAATCAAAATTGTCTCAAGAATGATAATAATGTATTTTTTCCGCCATGTCTTAATGAACTTGTAAATTGTGTGTATTACTGTTTATTAAATTAAATTAAATGGTGTGTAAAAGACAGTTATTTATCAGAATTGTTATGAGGGGAAAATGTAAGCTAAACTCTCAAATAAACATTTTGACGTTCTCACTACTGTTTATTTAGGCTTGGTCCTGTAACGATTAAAATATCTTTGTTCAAACAAAACAACGACTTTCTATTATGGCCCTCCGAAGGCGGATGGATATAGAATGGGCTTTGTCCGTCCGTTCGCAAGTCTGTCATTCCGTCCGTCCGTCTTTCACAAAAGTTTGTAGAAACTATATAAGATTCAACATGAAACTTCATGGGTGTATAGATATCAATGAGGAGAGATCACATGCACTAGAAACATAACACTACACTTTCCTAAGTAATAGTTATTGCCTTTTGTTGTTTTTGTATTATCTAACTTGTCAGGGCTATATCTCAGATACGCTACAAGATTTCAATATGAAACTGCATGGGTGTATAAATATCAATGAGGAGAATTGCAATTCATAAAAAAAATACTCGACACTTAAATATTGTTTAGAATTATACCATATATCACGGGATTTGCAACCTTCCAGAAACAAACTCTATTTGGCTGGAGATATAAATTCAATGAATTCGCCTTTTTACTCATGATATTTCCGGAGCATGCAATATGCGGATAGCAATCAACTCAACGTTCTGACATGAAGTTTCAACGTTAATGGCGGGCATGAAAAGATTATTTTCTTTGGCTAATATTTTTTTGCATTGGTAAACATTATGTTAAGTTGTAAATACTCATGTGACGACTATTGAGACTCCTCAGGTAATAATTATCGTGTTTCCGGTAACTACGTCGATGCAAACTCGAAATAATCTGAAACATCGTGTATAAACTTTTTGAAATGTTATCTCCTTTTATTCCTTGCATAATGTTTTTTTTTTACATTTTCGAAAGAATACTCTTACTATAATGGTTATGTTAGAAGTGCACTTGCTTATTTCTGATGAGGGTTACCCTATTAAAAACAATATAAAAATACAATGTGCCAAAAACTATACTTTTCAAAAGATAGATTTTATAACTTAATTGAAATCTATAAATTGCAGCACCATTCGTTAAACAAAAACATTGAACAAAGAAGGTGATGTTAATTTATTTGCAATCAATACGACTTCTTATGCTTATATGGGATGCGATTCTGTGCGCATATACATTAAGCCCGGTATTTCAAGAAACCGACTCAAATATTGTTGCAAGAAGAATAGATAAATATGCTGTGCTCAGGCTCGGTTTTTTTACTATCTAGTTAACACATACACACTAAGCCCACCGTACCAGTACATGAAGTAGATAAAGCTAATTCATGTTAACATAATTAAAAAGTTAAATAAACGTATGTTGAAGGCGAAATAAAATAGTATTGTTATTTTACTTTTATTCAATGTTAACAATGCGTTTAAAAAATATTTCTGGAAAAAGAGAACACTCAGCATTCAAGGTCATGTATAAACAAGCAAAAATGAAGATATAACCAAAAGTACATCTTACTTGCCTTTAATTATTTTGTTGTGGATATTATGATTATGAAGTGTATTGACCATGTTCCCAAAGACTATCGCCTGCATGTGCAATACGTTTTAACCGTTTAATGAATATTTAAAATGTCAATGTTAAAGCGTTCACGGTTATCTTTCGTTAATCAGTAATAAAGCAAAATGAAACAAGTGATGTCACTGCCAATGTCAAATGTAGTATTGTTGTACCCAATAGCTTGGTATTTCTTCAAAATTTAACGAAATAGATTTTATTTTAAGTATTGCAAAAAAGATAGAGAAAAAAAGACATAAAAAGTACTCTGAAATAATGCAAAAAGAATTATGATGTATGCACCCTTGACTTCCTCTTAAATGTCAGTGTCGTCATATAAACATTTCTTAGGTTTCCTACACTGCTAAAACAGAAATGCTCCAAATATTGCAAATACCTAAGTGTAAAACTTGAAGAAGGATTGATGTTTAATTTCAATACATTCAAAACATTTCGATTTATGTTTCGTTTAAGAAAGAAACAAAAGTTAGTAACTACAAAATAATATAGAAGAAAAATTAAGCTTCACTTCGTCTGTATGAACTTTATCGAATGATGAAGTTTAAATTTAATCTCTGTAATACATACGAAATAATACTCCAAACACGTTACATCAACAAAGGGCAAAACGAATTTTAAAAGAGGGTCAAGAGGTCTGTATGCTAGGAGGTTTCTCTAAAAGCCATCAATCATTATATAAAAGTTCATGTAAATACATTTATTACTTAAAGAAATGAGCTCCACACAAGAAATTGACTACCCAAAAAGCAAATTGCAATATTCCATTTTTCAACAAACAGGCGGAATGTAACTACTTCGTAGAGATTATTCAAGAGTCATGTCCTTTTAAACTTATATAAACGGTTCCGCTTAGTTGCAGAATGAGGACTGGTATGAGGGTGTTGGGGAGCCTAAAGTTTTTTCTGCGTAAGCTGTATTAAGCCAGCTTTTCACCTTAGCCTGACCTTTGTTAGCGTCCAATAGAATTCAAATAAAACTTCCCGCGGCCAAGTACAGATGAATACACTTCATTGACTGCATTGGCTGATTTGAGAATACGACCAGAACATTGGAAACATGTCCATGTCTTTGTAACACTGTTTTTACTGCGTGTTCAGCATGGTACGAATGAATAAACCTCATTTATTCCATTCCCTGATTTGAGTATACCACCAGAACATTGGAAACATATATCCGCGTCTTTGTAACACTGTTTTACTGCATGAAACAATTTTATATCTAATGAAAAGGCTTAATAGATAGAACAGTTTTACACTCAATCGCGACATCAATACAGTTTGTGCGTCCACCTTTTATTTTCAGAAGATTTTCAGCGCGAGAACGTTTGCACTTAAAGGCTATTTTCTCATATTTATTACTAACTTCCATATTCCTGTCAAAATGTTAACATGTTAAAGTATAAAGAGAACAGTGGAAGCGAAGACTCACTTTAATGCATTGCATTTCAACTCGCGAGGTATATCGGGTCAATTTTCGGCCACTGTGTGTGAATGTCAGAGTTTACATACAGGTCATCGCTGCGTCTCTACCCTATGTGCTGATCGGAGTTCGCGGTCAGGAAAATAATCGTTACATAATAAAGACGCTAAAGCGTGAACTAGGTGAACTGGAATTTTCTTTAGACCAGACAGATGTTAAATGAAGATATCCAGCGATATCATATGGTATGTCAATAATAGATTCTTAATGTGTTTTACAACAATACCATGATAAATATTTTCAATTAATGTAACAAGAATTATGTTCATCATATTGACTAATGAATTAAGCATGAGCGCAATGATTCTCGATACTGTAAAAAATCGAATCAAATAGCAACGCCAGACAAACCACTATAACAGGTTTGTTCGAAAAACGCGCGTATAAATATTTAAAATATATACGGATACTTCGCGTGTGGCCGGTTGACTCATATGTTTTAATTTCACTTCCATTCTTCTTTTGGTTTTCTGTTTTGTATCTATACGTTTATGACCAGCAATATGTAATAATGTAAAATAAGCCGCGAAAACTCCGCGTATCATCCCGTACTGCGTTTGCTGCAGCTAAGAACTGCACAGAAAAAGACATTCGCTATCTTTGATCTCATTCATTGAAGTCTTTACCTTTCATTAACTGCAACCACAATCAACGCCGTATATCTTTTTTAAAGATATTTCTTGTTTAACAATATGAAATTCTAATGAAACCGTCTTAACTTCATTTAGGTACAATGACTGATACTAAAAAGTACTTAAGCGTTAAGTGTGAATTTAAGGTAAATGGTATATAACAAGTATGTAACTACGCAACTATATATCATCGAATCAAACGTAAACTCATAGTCATATAATATGAGAAAGAAAGCTTTCTATCAAACACTCCATAAACCAGATCAGAAAGCATCGCAATAGCAAATATATATATGCTTTAAAAGTAAATAGAATGTGTTATTAACAAAACTGTTAACAACATCACATAATTTTACTAAGAATAAACAGTTGTTACAAATCACACGCCCCCGGATTTTCCCGTCCAGGACAATATTCTCAAACTTAGCAATACTGGGTAATACTGTTCCATTTGTGTTCATCAAGTTAGCATCAGTTTTAACAGTTTTTGGTAAATAAATGCTCAAATTACTTATGTTACAAAGAACATGACTTTACTAGCAAGCATGCGCTTTAATTTTATAACTTAACCCATAATTATTAAAATCAAATAATTATATATAAACTTGTCAATTGATATACAATATGGGATTTTCATTATTTTAAATAAGACACGTGTTGACTGTTTGCAATTTTCAACTAAATGTATAAATACAAACAATTACATGTAATCGTTCAATAAATTCTGTCAAGGACTTAACATTCATTCCATGAGTTATTTCATACATTACAGCTCTATAATTTTTATGTTTAAGACTTGTTTGTTAAGCAATGCAAGCCACAGGTGGTTAGCGTGTGGCTATGCTATTAATTAGTGAAAACATCATTTTGAATGATAAATAATCATATTATAACAAAAAATTACCTTTTCTGAAAAAAAATATTTCACTATCAAATATAGTTATATATATATTTGATAGTGAAATATTTTTTTTCAGAAAAGTTAATTTTTCGTTATAATATGATTATTTATCATTCAAAATGATGTTTTCACTAATTAATATCATAGCCACACGCTAACCACCTGTGATGCAAGCTATTATTTCGCTTTTAAGAACAACAGCATATTAATGACGGAGTCACTTGCAATACAGTTAACTGCATTGTCACTTTTCGAATAGAGAAACGAACATTAACTTGCAGTGATTGAATTTCAGTTAAAAAATAGATATTGAAAGCGTTAATCAATTTATTTAACCAACAATCAGAGCAACCCTGAGAAAAATATAAGATTTTTCTCACATGTATATATTTATGCTCCCGTTCGAAGAAGAGGGGGTATATTGTTTTGCACATGTCGGTCGGTCGGTCCGTCCGTCTGTCGGTCAGTCCACCAAATGGTTTCCGGGTGATAACTCAAGAACGCTTAGGCCTAGGCTCATGAAACTTCATAGGTAAATTGATCATGACTGGCAGATGACCACTATTGATTTTGAGGTCACTGGGTCAAAGGTCAAGGTCAACGTCAAAGCCACGTTTGGGGGCATATGTCTCCGTACGCGGAACATTTGTTTAATTAACATTGAAAACAATTCGTGCATACATAGTGTGCATGGAAAACAGAGCTAAAAGCACGTTCTAGGAAAACAGGGCTTAAAGCACTTTCTAGGAAAACAGGACTTAAAGCACTTTCTTGGAAAACAGGGCTTAAAGCACTTTATAGGAAAACAGGGCTTTAAGCACTTTATAGGAAAACAGGTCTTAAAGCACTTTATAGGAAAACAGGGCTTAAAGCACTTTTTAAAAAAACTGGGCTTGAAGCACTTTATAGGAAAACAGGGCTTAAATCAATTTATAGGAAAACAGGGCTTAAAGCACTTTATAGGAAAACAGGGCTAAAAGCACTTTATAGGAAAATAGGGCTTAAAGCACTTTATAGGAAAACAGGGCTTCAAGCACTTTATAGGAAAACTGGGCTTAAAGCACTTTCTAGAAAAACAGGGCTTCAAGCACTTTCTAGGAAAACAGGGCTTAAAGCACTTTCTAGGAAAACAGGGCTTAAAGCACTTTCTAGGAAAACAGGGCTTAAACCACTTTCTAGGAAAACAGGGATTTCAGCACTTTCTAGGAAAACAGGGCTTTAAGCACTTTCTAGGAAAACAGGGCTTCAAGCACTTTCTAGGAAAACAGGGCTTAAAGCACTTTATAGGAAAACAGGGCTTAAAGCATTTTCTCGGAAAACAGGGCTTAAAGCACTTTATAGGAAAACAGGGCTTAAAGCACTTTATAGAAAAACAGAGCTTAAAGCCCTTTCTAGGTAAAATGGGCTTAAAGCACTTTATAGGAAAACAGGTCTTAAAGCACTTTATAGGAAGACAGGGCTTAAAGCACTTTATAGGAAAACAGGGCTTTAAGCGCTTTATAGGAAAACAGGGCTTAAAGCACTGAATAGGAAAACAGGTCTTAATGCACTTTCTAGGAAAACAGGGCTTAAAACACTTTGTAGGAAAACAGGTCTTAAAGCACTTTCTAGGAAAACAGGGCTTAAAGCACTTTATAGGAAAACAGGGTAAAGCACTTTATATGAAAACTGGGCTTACAGCACTTTCTAGGAAAACAGCGCTTAACTGGGCTGAAAGCACTTTATAGGAAAACAGGGCTTAAAGCACTTTATAGGAAAACAGGGCTTAAAACACTTTCTAGGAAAACAGGGCTTAAAGCACTTTATAGGAAAACGGGGCTTAAAGCACGTTATAGGAAAACAGGGCTTAAAGCACTTTATAGGAAAACATGGCTTAAAGCACTTTCTAGGAAAACAGGGCTTAAAGCAGTTTATAGGAAAACAGGGCTTAAAGCACTTTATATGAAAACAGGTCTTAAAGCAGTTTATAGGAAAACAGGGCTTAAAGCACTTTCTAGGAAAACAGGGCTTAAAGCATTTCCTATGAAAACAGAGCTTAAAGTACTTTCTAGGAAAACAGGGCTTAAACCACTTTCTAGGAAAACAGGGCTTAAACCACTTTCTAGGAAAACAGGGCTTAAACCACTTTCTAGGAAAACAGGGCTTTTAGCACTTTCTAGGAAAACAGGGCTTTAAGCACTTTCTAGGAAAACGGGGCTTTAAGCACTTTCTAGGAAAACAGGGCTTAAAGCACTTTCTATGAAAATAAAACAACACATACGGATTTTAATCAAGGGTCATTGTTCAATAAAGACATACGTAATCTTTGATTTAAATAGGAAATTTGTAACATAAAAGAGCGTTTTGCAACGCGCTAATCACAAGAACTCGTCATTTCTGACACGGCGTAATTAATTCATGGTTTGTAAACGTAAACATTCCTGTTCACGGCGTATGGCGGCTTTTCCCGGAAGTTCTCGTAAATGATAATTGTTTTTTATAAACTGCATCGAGAATCAACTTATTTGTCGGATTGGGTTGGGTATCGTGCATCGGGTCGGGTTTTATCAGGACCGGTCTTGTTAAGATAATATAAATGTATAATGTATAATACGCTATCAGTGATTAAACATATCTTAGATCTGTTTACAATAAAATGTTATGCGAATAAATTAGGCAAAGTTTTAGGTTTTGGGCGTCCTTCAATCGATCGGTTGTAAACCCTACTTCTTTACATTGACCGTTCCAAGAAAGCGAAGTAGGATGCATGTTTTATCAATTAGTGTTTGTTTTTGTCCTTGGTTAAGTGTCTTAATGCATGACAATTCGTCACGTGAATAAAATAAAGGATCTCCAAGTCATGATAAGCACAATGTTCCGATGATGCAACTTGAGTTTCACTTTGTTATTTTTGTCTCGTTCTGATAAAACTGGGCATATTACATGTGCGTAAAGTGTCGTCCCAGATTAGCCTTTGCAGTCCGCACAGGCTAATCAGGGACGACACTTTCCGCCTAAACTTGATTTTCGGTAAGGAGGGACTTCCTTGAAACTCAAAATACCATAAAAGCGGAAAGTGTCGTCCCTGATTAGCCTGTGCGGACTGCACAGGCTAATCTGGGACTACACTTTACGCACATGAATTAAGCCCAGTTTACTCAGAACAAGACACATTTTTTACCAAAAAGACAGTATCAACATTACATTGAAAGTTAATAAACATATGAATAGATTTACTCCATTTTAAATGTTGTTACCAATTTCTTTATCAGGCAAATGTTTCGGACAAATATATCGTTATGATATTTGAAGTCGATGTCATGTAAGTATCGTTACTTGCAAATAACAAATTTACAGCATATATAGCACTGATATTTTCCACTTATATCACTTTGGACAAGTTGTTAAAAAACATGTTTTACCCACACAGTTACCTTAATATTTTAATAGGTTATGCATGTGACCAATATAAACACACACTAAAACTAAGCACATTGGTAAGAACAAAATGTCACATACATGACTCTAAACATTTATCAGTCGAGGTATTTTAAAATATTTGTTTAAGATTTGTAATCACATTCAATTTGTTATTGTTAACAAAATGGTGAACGCAGTTTAGATCGATTGCATGAAAAAGCTTGTACTTAATTTACATTTGTTTTGAAGATATTCATCAGTGAACACTACGATGCATAGCCATGTCAGGCAGTGCATTATATGTATCCTTAAATATTAACGAGTAAGCATTGCGTCTCTAGGGGGTGCTATTTTTTATCGTATTAAAAGCCTGTTTAATTGATGTGTGTATTTACTTAACCCATTTATGCCTAGTGGACTCTCCCACCCTTCTAAATTGGATCAATTTATTTCCAAAAGTATGGGTGTCTGGTATACTTATTTCTATATTTAGAATATTTCTTACAGAAATTTCTTTAAGCAAACAGCGCAGACCCAGATGAGGCACCGCATCATGTGGCGTCTCATTTGGGTCTACGCTGTTTGCACTGTCCTTTTTTCAGGACGCTAGGCATAAATGGGTTAATCATATCAAGCTTCGGTGCGGTTACACTAGTTTACACTTTGTTGTATGTATTGTGTTGTGTTCTGATTATTATATAAAATTAAAAAATCAATTCTTATTTCTCGCTTAACACATTGCGTTTTATATTTGAATATTGTAACACTATTGAATGTTGATGGACTTGTACTTCAAGTACCATGAAATGTACTTGTTTACAGGCTGGGCTTTGACAATTCCTTTTCTATACTTCTTGAACAACATTTTTCAGAATTTGACTTTCGAGGAATGTCTCTGAATATCTCAAAATCTGTAAACAAAAAACAATCAAAACTTGTTGACGTATTTAAAAATGTTGTTTTTTTATTTAATTACCACACGATTACCAAAACACACAGAATCCTTAGTGCAGCTTTAATTTCGATATTTTTTCAGATATCAGTTCAATTTTCAGTACATTGCCATTCATTCAACATTTAATTGAAAAAGAAAAAAAATGTAAAATTCATTCAACATTTAATTGAAAAAGAAAGAAAAATGTATGAAATGGTGCTTAGCCGTCTGAACATTGCTCATATTCATCAAAGCTTTGATATTATGCATTTTATTTTTTTCATTTAGTGTATCATTTTTCTTCGATGCATTTCGATGATTTGGAATACGTACTATATGATGATGAGTTATGAACAAGAATGTGCTCATCTGATACTTGTATTAAATCCATTTCATCGTGCCCCATAAGGTTGGAATTATGTTATTCTGATAAATATTGATCCAATGAGAAATTTAATTGCTGCTAAATTGAATTGCGTATCTCTTGTATTTATATTTTCAGTCTAATTGCAATCTTACGGCGCTAAAGTTTATCCCTACAATGTTTTTGTACATAATGATTATAAGTCTTGTGCGGCATTGTAAAAGCAGTTCGTCGCTTTTTTTTCAACTTAACTTTTTATTCTCAATTTGATTATTTTAGCAAATGTAAGTCACATTGGGTAAGCTTATATTTTTCTATATTTACTTTAATATTCTTGATTGCAACACGATAACCTTTATGTAATGTTTATTTGATTACTAAATCACACAGCTTCCATATTTGTATTAAATCGTAACCAAATTGGAGCATGCACCATTCAAGTGTTTTTTAACTACAAGTTTTATGTTGTTATCTGATATCAAATCAATTGTGTATACGTTGCCATTCTTTTTTTTCAAAAATGAAAATTGAATAAACTTGTGCTAAGCCGTGCAAAATATTGCTCATATTCATCAAAGCTTTTAAATTATGATTTTTTTATAATGTGTTGTAAAATCGTGTACAGATTTAATTGGATGATCTGGTATGTGTTCTATATGATGGTGAGTTCTGAACACAACGGGGCCTAACCTGATACTTATAGTTCACCCATTTCATCATGCCCTATAATGTTGCTATTATGTTGATTTGATGAATATTGAACCAATGAGTAATATAAGTGTAATTATATGAGTCGTGTTGTGAGAAAACTGGAGATAATGCATGTGCGTAAAGTGTGAATTCCGCACAGGCTAATCATGTTAAATCGCGTATTTTTGTATTGATTATTTTAGTTTAATTCCTGTGAGGTTCGTGGTTATCGACACAAGTGTTTTTGTGGATCTTTTGTTGCATAGGCTTTTTAATTGTTTTGCTGTTTTGTCAAGGCAATTCATCACATGCGTTATTTTAGGAACGACTAGAGGAAGGTAACATAATTTGTTTTCTTGACGATGCTTCTGGATTTTAATTATATCTATGTGTTGTATTTAATTTAAAGGGCACCTATATGGCTTTAGTCTAGGCATATTTTGTATTCATATTGTAACATGTTGTTCGATATTTTAGTGCAAATAAACTCTAAAGATAAGTTTATTTATGTTTAGGGATGTCCACAACTTCAGCGACTTTACGATCGCCTTCGACTTCGAGTGGCATTATGGCCTATGGCAGGTTCTGGGAGGATTCAACATTAGCGAAGTGCTGGTGCAAGTCATGGCCAGATAAAGAAGACAAGCAACTCCATCAGCTTCACCTTACAGTACAAGCTCTACATGTTCCTCGTAGTCTCTATCCTTTTGAAAGGCTATGAAACTTGCACGCTTCACGCGGACACAGAACGCAGGATGCATGCCTTTGAAAACAAGTTTCTTCGAAAAACATGGAGCACAAGACCAGCGAGTACGTCCGAAACAAGACAACAGCACTTTGTGGCTCACAAGAGCCCCTTCTGGCGATCGTTTAACGACGAAAGCTGCCTTTCTTTTGACAAGTTACCAGGCGCGATTCTCTGATGAAAGACTGTGCTCCAGAACACGTTTGACGGAGGTCGCCGTCGAGGCCGCAACACAAAATCCGGACGGACCATTTTAAAGAGTGAGCGTCCCTCTCCATGAATCAGCAACTCTCAGCAGCTCACAACAGACCTGACCGGAGGAGGATCTGTGTGTCGTCGTCCTTCATTTGCCCCTAAAGGCCACACCGGTTAAGAGAATGTATATCATGATTATGATGACTGCAAGAAAAGGTCATAAAATATAATAAATTTGAATACAAAAATCACTTGTATGTTCATATAAAGGATTTATTATCATATGTAAATCAATCTTCAACGTGTAACCTTGAAAAACAGATAAGCATTTGCCGCAATACCATTTGATTGCTAGTGACCACACAGTTGACAAGCTTACTTGTTGATTAGTATCAACGTTTACGCAAATATTGGTGCAGCCATTGTTTGGTACTTGCCTCCTGCATTGACACAATATGTTATTATATTTTGTTTTTATGAAACACAGCAAACTATTACATAGAAAACTACAGACAATTCCTTCGTTAGTTACAATTGATTTTCTTCGTTGATTTCTGTATTTGTACAGATTTCTATGTGATAAAATCTTAAATCAATATTTGTATGTACATGTTTTATATAATTCGGGTTTATTAATGAGAGTAACACATGGACTTTAAAAAAAGATGTTGTGCTCGCTTTGTACATGCGTACTTGCATTTTTTACGGATCTTGTAGATTTTACGCTAAACCGGTACTCTCGGATAACTTCATAGGCTAACCATACTTTACACACCAACCTCAACGGATTGCAGACGTGATTAAAACAATTTGATCGTGACTTCTACGGATTTGATGAATAAAGTTAATAAGTGCTACATCGGCTTTTAAAATAATCATTATGTTCCATGGACATCGATCCCCCCCCACCCCCCATCAAAAAAATACAGCATCTTACACGGCTGTTAACCAATCGCAAAAAGTAAAAAAAGGGGGTTTCCCCATGGCAAAAAGTAACATTTTCCCAAAAATTGTGACCAAAATTAACCAAAATATATGCCAAACTTTTCGAATAAACTCATTAATTGGTTAATTAAGTGTGTTTTTTTACAGCAATTATATCACTTTATAATTTAAAATTTTGAAATCAATTAAACATGCACTTATCAACAATTGCTATACTGTTTATAATCATATTAATAATGTTTGATTTTTCCAAAGCTCATGGTCTATCGCGCTCTTTTCCCCAATCAAAAAGGCACAGGCTGTAAAATATATGTGGAAAACAACACTGATGTATGAGGCCGACGCAAACAATTACATTAGTGTATGTGAATAGAAGACGATTTATTGTGATGGCAGGTCCGATAGTCACGCTGAATAAATAATTCTGGAAATATGCATGGTCGTTTATTACGACATTTTTTTTAATAAATATTTTCCTAGTTACAGATGTAACTGCATTAATAATAAGATGCCTACATACTGGTCGTGTACGTAATTCCAGCCACTTTTGGGACTTTTTTAACAAAATCTTTTGTTTTACGCAACTGGTTTAAACTAAACTTCACATATATAATCCTGGGTTCAAAACTCACCTAGTATGAAAATTTCAATAGAATTAGATCAGTGTATGTTACTTTTATGAAGAGAAATTAATGACATATAAACTATCAATTTTCGTAGGGCAATTGTACCTAAAAAATCGGCCACTTTTCAGTTTAATCTGCAGGTACAATTACAAAGCAATGTCTTTAGACGAATGTCCTCATTTGAAGAGTATTAATAAAGGTTTACACAAACACAATTTATGACTTGAAACTTAAAAAATATGCGACATTATTATACCAGTTACACCCCCTACCTATTTTAATAAATATTAACAGGCCTGCACGGTTAATGGGCAACTGCACATTCATAAAAAATATTTATTTTCAATAGTTTTAATCAATTTTTACTAACATAGCTAAGAAAGTAAAAACATTATGTTTAAAAGTTGACTTTAGTGTCGATTTTTAGTAAACGCTTATATTTAATTTTACAAAATGTAAACTATTAATATTCAAATCAAGGGAGGTAATTCAAATATTAAAAGTTTATATTTAGGTCCTGATTTTTTTGTTTTAAATGTATGTTTTTATACAATTAATTATAAATACCTTAATGAAAGTTTATCAGATAGAAATAATAATAATTTTATCAAATATATTTGTTTCTTATATGAATATAATTTTTGCAATGGATAATGACGTCACTTTCATGAGAGAAATATCTTGTGTTATGGTTGAGACATTTTAATGCAAACGTTTACAGTGATATGCTTCTATTATTTGCAAAATATTGAGATTAGGGTTGGTTTTCAAGTTGATTGTTCTAAAAATAATCAAAACATGTGTGTTTAGATCATGAAAATGATTAAACACAGGTGGCCGATTTTTTACGTACAGGCCGGAATTACGTACACGACCAGTATACATATACAAAACGACATGCAATGTTTAGTTTCAGGATACTAACTTTGGTCACTTCATCCACAGACAAAAAGGTAAACCGCTGTGGTGTTTATCAGGGTTAGCTTTTCGTGGGTTTACTACAACAACAATTATTACTCGCAACGACACTAAATACGATACTCACATAAACATCGACTGGAATCCTCGTCAGGATGGCACCAAACGTCCTCGTCGTCTTCGAGGGAAACTCGTCGGCTTCACTCGTCTGCTCGTCGGCTACACTCGTCGGCTCGTCGGGTACACGTCACGGAATGGCACTTATACCTTCTGGGAATGGCTCTCCAGAGAAACACGTATTATTACACAGTCACAGGCTCACAATTCCTCCTGGCAATAGTCAACTAGGGAAACACATCTACTCACATCAACCGCCCGTTCACGAAGAGAGCGTAAAAGCTCGTGCTCTTAGTAAGCTCTCTTCTTATTGGCCGCTGGTTCCCAATCATGAGGCATGTGCATGTTTTGTGAGCTGGGCACCGGCACTACACCGTTGTGGCTCACACCGATTTGACGCTCTGCCTCGACTTAAGATTGGAACACCTCGGTCGCTTTAGATGCGGAAAGTAAAGAGGGTACGTTTTACCGTAAAATTCTTTATTAATGCACTAACAAGTTCCATTAATCATTTTTTAAGTATGTGTTGAGTCTTAATAAAGAAGGCTGCCAAGGGGTAAAGTGATGCAATAACGATGGATGTATCAATATCGATAAAGTAATGTTGAGGCGTCCCTAGAATGTTCGTACCAGGGTCCTAATGTCACGGACAGTCGATTGTTGTTTAACATATAGCTTAGGTCTGCGATTCTCAATTAAACGCATACACCATAAAATAAGTTATTCAACCATTATAACTTGAAAGAAAAATTATATTCTATTGAAATTTCCAACAAAAATGATTTGTTTACAATGCGACTTTTATGGCACGCTGATTAAGCAAATACCGGATGGCATTTGGTCTATATGGGATAACATGTGTAAAGTGCAAGGTATTTTCTCAAGACAGCTACAAATTGGTCATTATATAGTATATCTTACCCAATGGTGGACATTTTAGTGTTGAAATATATATATATATTGGGTCATAATCATCACGAAGATTATACTGAAATATTATTATTAACTTGAATGTACTGGAACATTCTAAAAATAAATAAATGAAAAAATGTAAATGCATAAAACAACGTTAATAGATTAGCAAATACAAAAGTACAATGCTGTCCGGCAATCTTGCGCAGTTAAGGGTCAATTGGTTTGAAAACATGTTCTTGTATAAATTGACAATATAATATCTTATTTTAATATGAAAATAAGAATTTCATGTGCTTATTAACACACAAATATGTCATTAATTCAGTGAGGAACTGTCTGATTTGATTTCAAAACAAACTCACCTCATTTTCAAACTGTCAGTGAGTCCGGTTATCTTGCGCACTTGGTGTAATGACTTCATTTAGGCAAAATTGTAGACATATGGTGTCCAAGTAGTGCCAAAAAACATTCCAAAAAATTATTTTAAAAATTAACTTTGTAAAACCATTCAAATTTAATGAGGATTTCTAGTGCAGTTTTGGTGATGATGGTGGTGGCATTCTGTTGACTGTAACCAAAGAAAGAATAAAAATATAAAATGATTGATTTCTAGCGTGAAAAAAATGTTAATGCATAGCAGTTTTAAGTTTACCCCGGATCATACTTCCATAGTTTACAGAAAATACCAAAACTAGGCCATTGCGCATGCGGACATCATACCAAATGTGGTTTGACAGAATGGCGGGAAATGATAACAATGTCGTCTGATAGGATATACAAATGTATTTTCAATGGCCCAATACATAACTGATCGGTATTATGCAGTGGAATGCTTAATTACACGTTGGATTTATGAATTTTTAATTTAAAGTATGAAAAACGCTAGAGACCGCAGGGAATCTGTGATTCATTTAGAATTTATCGTAAGTATGTCAGTGTTTACGAGTCGATACATGTACAATCTATAAAGATGATGCAACCGGTGTTAAAATGTAATAATCCCATATTTGTTTTGCATGGAATATGTACATTTTAAATCTGTTAATTCTTAAAAATGTGAAATTCCATATTTCATCACTAAATAACACCATTTGACGTCGCTACTGCGGAGTGCGCAAGATTACCGGACGCGCAAGATTACTGGACTTACCTGTATATGTAACAATTCTTGACACAATACTCAACAAAAATGATTACTCAATAAATAATCTTTATTGTCAGTTGAAATAAGAGGTTTTGGGGATTCCAATAATGACGTCACGTTTGCTCATGCTCAAATTTTAGCCGTCAAAACTGCGGCCATTTTGCTTTTGTTTGCATTTGATGAACTTCATCGTGATAAGGTTTCCATAACAATCGCTACTTGACACATATTCGCAACCCTTTTTATGTCCCCCACTATAGTAGTTGGGGACATATTGTTTTTGTCCTGTCTGTTGGTCTGTTGGTTGATTGGTCTGTTGGTTGGTTTGCGCCAACTTTAACATTTGCAATAACTTTTGCAATATTGAAGATAGCAACTTGATATTTGGCATGCATATGTATCTCATGGAGCTGCACATTTTGAGTGGTGAAAAGTCAAGGTCAAGGTCATCCTTCAAGGTCAAAGGTCAAATATATGGGTCAAAATCGCTCATTTAATGTACACTTTTGCAGTATTTCAATATTCAAGATAGCAACTTGATATTTGACATGCATGTGTATCTCATGGAGCTGCACATTTTGAGTGGTGAAAGGTCAAGGTCAGAGGTCAAAATTATGTGGACAAAATCGCTCATTTTATGATTACTTTTGCAATATTGAAGATAGCAACTTGATATTTGGCATGCATGTGTATCTCATGGAGCTGCACATTTTGAGTGGTGAAAGGTCAAGGTCATCCTTCAAGGTCAGAGGTCAAATATATGTGGCCCAAATCGCTTATTTGATGAATACTTTTGCAATATTGAAGATAGCAACTTGATATTTGGCATGCATGTGTATCTCATGGAGCTGCTCATTTTGAGTGGTGAAAGGTCAAGGTCATCCTTCAAGGTCAAATATATGGGTCAAAATTGCTTGTGTAATGTCACTTCTGCAATATTGAAGCTAGCAATTTTATATTTGAAATGCAAGTGTATCTCATGGAGCTGCACATTTTGAGTGGTGAAGGGTCAAGGTCATCCTTCAAGGTCAAAAGTCATATAGGGGGACATTGTGTTTCACAAACACATCTTGTTAAAAACAACAAAATACTCAGAAATTGAAATTCTATCAGAAAAAAATGAATTCAATGAACGAACACTAATAAGGACGAAAAACAAAGAACAAATAGATTGATTTTATTTAATCAACAAATAAAAACTGAGTTGAACCTATATGTCTGTAAAAACTAACCTTGTTACAGATTAACTTAATCCTCTTGATACATGTTATTGTTTTTATTTTATTTTTTAACACCAATTTTGACACTCTTTGTTTCAGTATTTTAACCCAGTCTTTAATTGCCCTATTGTTCATTACAAACCGATTATCTTGATATGATCGAATACTGTCCAGACAATTACTAAGAAAACAAAGTGTCATAAACCCAGGCACCTGTATTGGGTAGGTCATTAAACACAATTTATGTTACCTTCATGTCATTTCTTGGCATACTGAGCAGTCATTTAAACCAAATACTTAACAGTCGAAATGGTTTAACAGGAACTATAAAAGTGTATATAAATTAGCCAGTTTAAACATAGCAATAAAGTGTTAAAATACTATAAATTAAAAATATTGTACAAATTTACTGCTACACAAATTACGTATTTAACAGGTACCTGCAAATGTAAACTTCGCTATAACTTGTTAAGATCGTGCGTTACTGCACGGAGCGTATATTGACCCACATCTCATCTAGAATCCGTGGTTACTGTGTTCGAAACATCATCATGGAAACAAGAAATCACGTTTGATCATATAGGGATATAAAATACTTGCGTAAAAAAATTAAATGTATAGATTTATGGTATCATAAAATGCTAGATTTGTATCGCTCATATTAACTAGTAAAGAGTTTTACATGTACATGCAAAGACAGTTTAATTAGCAAAATATGCAGGTGTTTTTTTCGGATTTTTCCATTTGAATGCAAATATTTTCATTCCATGTAAACAAAACGAAAATTCATTCAATGTAAAAGTAAATTAAACCTACATTTAAAGATTGTAATGTTTTGCGCTGTCTTAGGGCTTTGTTTTATAACTAATTCAATGCACCTCTTACACTAATTTTTGATCGCTGATGAAAAATAACACTACCGCATCCACACCACTTATAATTATAATCAAATTATCATGTTTTATTATTTTTGAAATATCATTTATTTAAGTCTAACTTTAAGAATAATTACGGGTATTTATAGTTTTGTTTTGTGAAATTGTCAGTATTTAGTCTTACGACGACCTTAACTCTGATACAATGTAAATGGCCGTTATTGAGAATATGACGGCCAATCTATTTTTAGTAACGGAAAACCCCTGTTGTGACGTCACGCCAAAACTTTTATGCTAACAGAGTTTTATTTTACAACAATTACTTACTGTTAATCTAATAATATTAGATTTGTTTTCGTTAGAATATATCTGACTAAAATATGATTTAATCAAAATGCAAAACTGTCACAGCAAATAATGCAATATTTGTCTAGTTAGGAGCATTGCATTATGTTCATTGAGCAAAATGTTATACATCAGCAACCTTGTTGTATTTAACAGCCCATGTACATGTAAACTTATAAAAAACTGGCTAATCAGGGACGACACTTCGCTTAAACTAGATTTTCTGTAAAAAGGGTTTAACAAAAAATTCCATTAAAGCGGAAAGTGTTGTCCCTGATTAGCCTGTGCGGACTGCACAGGCTAATCTGGGACGACACCTTATGCACATGCATTATGTCCAGTTTTCTCAGAACAAGCCTCATTTGATTGCAAGAAGACAGTTTTTGAAGAGTCTGGTCAGGTACATGAAAACTTTCTTAAATTAAGATTTAAAAAAAATGTTTCTTTTGTTTTAGTCATAAGCTGGTTCTTACACTCGTTAAATTTGGTTTATTTCAGAGATGAAGTACTTTGTAGTGCAAGATGTGTTCCAGTATACCTGGGAACAAGTGGTCTGTGGATTCTGGAAGCGCTACCCGAATCCAAACAGGTCTCCCAGTTGTTGTTGTTCAAGCTTGTTCATTCATGTTGTCTGTAACCGCAAAATAAACTTGAAGATACAGCAAGTTATAGCATCCTGCTTTCATGGGGAGCTTTTGTGGTCAGTCTGTGCCCAGTGTCATATGATGTGACCCCTGCCATGTAAACTTTAAGCTTATTACCACTCTAGAGGCCATATTATTTTACAGGGTTCCCAGCCAACCTGGAAATCAGGGAAAACCTGGAAAAAGACTCACTTTTTCCAGTCAGGGAATAGTCAGGGAATTTGGGAAAAGCTCTTGAAATCAGGGAAAAATCAGGGAATTTTGTTTGGTCAGACTTTCCTGACTTGTGTCGAGAAGTCCATACGATTAAAACAGCAAATAGATTCCTCTGCATGCCTATGATGGCTTTGTAGTATACATGTAGCTTAGTTATGTTTGCAACTGCTATTTATCACATGCTATACCCTATTTCCCATGTAATACAACCATTACGTATATTTTTATATTACACATGTGTAATACAACATTTTTAAGCGTTTTCATTGGCTAAGTTTTAGTTTATTGACCAATCGCATTTTGTTATTTTGCAGCAATGTGTCAAATGAGGTCACGAAATGTAAACATCATTTGGGATTTATTATTATGTTTGCGTAAATATTTATTTAATTTGCTCATTTGCTCATCCTATATTTATTGAGGGTGTCTAAAACAAGAAATAGGTCGAAATTATGCTCCTGGAATTTTTATTTTCCATCAGGGAAAAATCAGGGAATTTTGTTCATACAAAAAGCTGGGAACCCTGTTTTAATTGAATCTTTATGAAAGTTGGTCAGAATCTTAATCTTGAAAATATCTATGCTGAATTGCAATCTGGGTTATGTGCGTCAGAAAATGAGTTCACCACGCCAAAGCTTAGAATAATCATTTTTCCACCAAGAAGCCACATTTAAATGCTACACTGCAGTTAAAAGCATGTTATATACCCCATTTAAAATAATGTTATCATCTAAAACATTCTTTAAATAACTTATTAAATAATCCCTTTTTTTGCGAGAAAAAAAATGTTTGCAACTCACCCAACGTCATCTTACAATGTTGTGCTTGCAATCTTTTGCGATCTTTGTCTAGTAAACTGAATGTGCGTAATGCAAATAACAGGAAGAATATAACGGGTATGATAAGGAAAGATTATCTAACAGCATAGTAAACAATCCTTTTATATATTTATACTAATAAACAACTAGCTTACTCACATTGGAAATGTTCAATATGGTATGTCATCTGTGTACTAGTACAAATATATCACTATACTGTAAACAATGCTGTGTTGTAACTTTTAATATTAATTATTGGGGTATTACTGGATTCATCATGGTTGTCTGTGCATCAGCCTTTCTGTCTTTAAGTTTGTATTTTCATTGACAAACATTTATCCTGAGAAATTCTACACTTCTAAATGTACAGCATTGAAACTTGCTTGGATTCTTACTTATTATGATTGTGTGCATATGCGTTTCGCATCATCCTAAGATAAAAATTACAAAAGTTGTGCCCCTTGTACAGCTTATCAGTAGTAGCTGCTTTATTATTGTTCCTATACACTTTTTCTCTGAAACCACAAGGATCAAAGGTTTAATATTTGATATGTAAAATTGCATTGTGATCTTTACAAGCTTCTTGCGGCTAGGCTCAAAATTTGCAAATTCCTTGGGTCTAATTTGTCTTTGTTACAATTTGCTACAGATTGCTAAATGCAGCAATGTGAGGTATTTGTAACTACTTTGACAAGCTCTTGATGTTTCAGTCGTCACATAATGTCAGAGGACGTGTTGGATCGTAAACTGGTTGGGAACAAATTAATTACAAAGAGACTTATTACCAAAAAAGGCAGCATTCCAAAGTGGGGTGAGAAATTCATCAAAGGATGTAGCAAGGCGTATGTGGTAGAAGAATCTATTGTTGACATGGCGAATAGCACATTTACAACATACACAAGAAATGTGAACTTAAAAGACATCTCGGTACGTACCTTGTGTGGTCCGCTTTTGTTTATATGTAGGCAACCCATGCAAAAATATGTCAGACCTCGGACAATTCTGATAAAAGAATTTGATGTCCAGTATCGTTTCTGAAACGGTTGGTCCTTTTGTCGAACAAAACAATAGATATGTTAAACTTTGATTTGGTTGGAAATTCAAATGAAAACAAAACTTCCAATCTGTTAAAAATATAGACTAGTATAGGTTTATTTTTTCTTTGATAGATTGTTTTAGGATAAAATAGAAAGGTTCATTACAAACCAGTTATGCCAAAATGCTATATGTGCTGGTGAAGAAACTCTGCTATTCTCAGAACCATTCAATACTGTATTGTGTTACGTGATGTAAGCAATTAAAACACAACAGTTTTTCATGGGTTGAAATAAAGTTTACTGGTTCAAGTCCTTGTTATGACAAACTAAAGCTGGAAATGCTGCAAACTTCCACTTTTCATTGACCTAAATTGTCAACATATAATTCGAAAGTAAGCATATAAAATGGCTGTAAATTTTAATGAGTACTTTCGGGTTTAATATTGCTGTTTATATATACTTACACAAAAAATACATATCTTGCTTCATTTTATTGAATTTTTTTTAAAGAAAGAACACATGAAAATTTAGTTATTTATCCTTAAACTGTAATTTGCTTAAAAATGTGAACATGATTATGATACAAATAAACTGCCAAAAGCTATTTTCTCTGGTCTGCATAAAAGAAAGAGGTCCGGTAAAATCTGGTTAAGTCAAGTAAAATAAAAAAAGATACTGGACCTCATTTACTATAAAATTTTCTTTCACAAGGGTTGATATAATGGGTTTATATCAAGAAACATGTAAATATGATGTGATATTGATTGTAGCATGTAAATATTGACAGAGGCGGTTTTGAGTAGGACAAATTTTTCACACGTGTTGGGCACGTGGTCAAGTCACTAAAACACTATCAATATGTCATAAAACAACATTTTTCATCACTTCGACAAAAAAATTATGATACATATATATTATATATGAGAATTTTTTTGGGTTTAAGTGATGATGTTGTTTTATGACATATTGATAGTGTTTTAGTGACTTGGCCATGCGCCCAACACCTGTGATTTTTCATCCAATCTTGGTGAGACCTTACCAAACACTAGAAGAATTCTGAAATTCTTTTGTAAGGACTCTTTAAGTGCTGATTCTACCATTGGATTAGAGAATGTATTAATTAGCCTTTTGTTTCCATGAAATTGAACTAAAAGAAATATTTTTGTCCCCTACCGATAAAACAGGAGGGGACTTATGGTTTGCTCTCTGTGTGTCAGTTTGTCTGTCAGTCTGTCACACTTTTCTTGATCCTGCGATAACTTTGAAAGTTCTTCATATTTTTTCATGAAACTTGAAACATGGACAGATGGCAATATGGAGATTATGCACATCAATTCATTTTGTTCCTACGTCAAAAATTGTGGTTGCTATGGCAACAAATAAAAAATGACAATGGTGGAGTTTCACCGATAGGGGACAATATTGTTTGGCAATCTCTTGTTAGCTCGGCTGTTTTCGGAGAAAACCAGAGGTATTGTCATAGCCAGCTCGTTGTGTCCGCCGTACGTGTCAAGGTTTGTAAAGGTTTTTAACATTGGCTCTTAAATCAAAGTCCTTCCACCTACAGCTTTGAAACTTCATATGTAGATGCACCTTGATGAGTTCTACATGCCACACCCACTTTTGGGTCACAATGTCAGGTCAAGGTCACTGTGACCTCTAAAAAAAAAAATTCTGACAAGCTTTAGCAGCCGAGCGTGGCACCCGTTATGCTCTTGTTTTAATTAGCTCTCATTAGGGTCTTATACAACATTTATAGTACCAATAATTGATAATAGATTTTCTTATTTCAGACAGTAGATGAGAAGTGTGTTTACACAGCCGACAGACTCCACACCACTCTAACACGCCAGGGGTGGGTAGCATCCTTCCGTCGTTTCTCCGCAAACATGATTGAACAATTCACTTTCCACAAATTTAAGAGCTCTACAGCAAAGTCGGCAGAAGGTTTTAAGCTAGTCCTCGGAAAATTGTACCACCATGAAACTGAGCACCCTTCCAGAGCTGAAAAGTTGAAGAATTCTGCAAAAATAGCTAAAGACATCGCTAAAAGCAAAGTATTCCACACTTCCACATGTGATGGCAATGCACGATAAAATACTAAGTGTGTGGAAGAAAAATTAGGGCAGCTTTGAACTTGGTATTGCATAACTATGTTTCAAGTGATTGGAAACTATGTTACTTTTGTTTGACAGTATTACTCATCAGATTGGTCAATTTTGTGTGACTAATAAATACTGTGTCTGCATAATCAAGATGACAGTTATTAGGTAATGTATACACATTTTATTCAGAGTTTAATAAATGGAATAATTTTCCTGTACTAAATGATTGAAAATGACACTACCAGGGGTGATAAAAAAAGTGTATGAAAAGGTTCCAGTATTCCTTTATTATCCCCGCCGAAAAAAAATTCGGAGGAGATATAGTAATTGGTCCTGTCCGTCTGTCTAAAACTTTGTCCGGAGCATAACTCCAAATTTATTCAATGGATTTACTTGAAACTTAAAATATAAACAGATGGCAACTAGGAGAAGTGCAGTGACCAAGAACCACAACTCTATCTACCTTAGTTTTTGAATAATCTCCCCTTTTATATAATTTTAAAGTAAATTTTGTCCGGAGCATAACTCTAAATCTACTGAAGGGATTTACTTGAAAATTGAAATATAAACAGATGGCAACTAGGAGAAGTGCAGTGACCAAGAACCATAACTCTATCTAGCTTAGTTTTTGAATTATCTCCCCTTTTATATAATTTTTAAGGAAATTTTTGTCCAGAGCATAACTCTAAATCTACTAAAGGGATTTACTTGAAACTTGAAATATAAACAGATGGCAAGTAGGTAAAGTGCAGTGACTAAGAACCATAGCTCTACCTTAATTTTTTAATTATCTCCCCTTTTATATAACTTTAAAGTAAATTTTGTCCGGAGCATAACTCTAAATCTACTAAAGGGATTTACTTGAAACTTGAAATTTAAACATATGGCAACTAGGAGAAGTGCAGTGACCAAGAACCATAACTCCCCTTTTATATAATTTTAAAGTACATTTTTGTCCAGAGCAACACTCTAAATCTACTGAAGGGATTTACTTAAAACTTCAAACTTAAACAGATGGCAAGTAGGAGAAGTGCAGTGACTAAGAACCATAACCATCTACCTTTGTGTTTGAATTATATCCCTTTATTTAATTGCAAAGTAATTTTTTGTCTGGAGCATAATGAATTATCTCCCTTTATTTGTTTTTACAAATATTATTCTACTCTCTAAAACAAATGTTGTCATACAAGCAACCACATTTCGGCGGGGATTTGGCACTACTGTGACAAGCTCTTGTTAAACTTAGTACAAATGTGCTATGATGACATGTAACTATGATATGGGCATAATGGCCCATTATATATTCTACATGTATTTGAATACAATGAAACGATTTAGTTCAAATGTTTGTGAAATTATTATTTTCTCTATAGCAAACTCATCTTCCAAAATGCAATTGTATTAATAAAATTCACTTATTACATTTTGCATGTGGCTCACCCATTTTACACAATACCTTAACACATTTAACTTGTAAATTCTGCCAATCCTTAGGTGTGTAATTTTATTTACAAATATTGACAACATTTTTCTCTTAACTCATTTTAAGCTCAGCTGTTTTCGGAGAAAACCCGAGGTATTGTCATAGCCAGCTTGTCAGGTCGTGTCTGTCGTCGTGTCCGCCGTCCGCGTCGTGCTAAAACCTTAAAATTTTGTTTAGGTTTTGAACATTGGCTCTAAAATCAAAGTGCTTCCACCTACAACTTTGAAACTTCATATGTAGCTGCACCTTGATGAGTTCTACACGCCACACCCATATTTAGGCCACTAGGTCAAAGGTCACTGTCACCTAAAAGAAAAATAATTCTGACAAGCTTTCATTTCTTCAAAAATACATCCGCAGCCGAGCGTGGCATCTGTTATGCGGTGCTCTTGTTTATATATTGGATTGGTGTATGCGTCAATGATGCTGCAATGAAGGCTGCCTATTGTTAAAGTGGTTCAAGCACTTCCAAGACTGACAGAAAAAACACGGTAATGGCAATTGCAGCAGATGAGTGTAATGATAGTGTCGCTGTGGTGTAATGGATATGGTGTCCGCCTAGCGATCGGGAGTTCATGGGTTCGATCCCCACCGTGGGAGCGTTCTTTAGATCTCCCCCATAGACACCAAGTACTGGTTCTAGGCCCAGGAAACGGACTGGAGAGCGTTTATATAAGCCTTAGACTTCCTATGCAATAGAGCTAAAATAAATAGGTTTAAACTAATGATAGTGTCATCTGACGTGGCTGTCTTAATTCAAAGAGCGTCTGATCAAAGGCTTGTCACAACTAGAATAGTTTCAGAACTGGGTTTGCACAGACTTTTAAAAGTGCTTGAAAATGAAGGTTTAACTTGAAAAGTGCTTGAAAATGAAGGTTTAACTTGAAAAGTGCTTGAAAACAATCTGCTTAAAAGTGCTTGGTGTTTACCATATCCAAGTGAAATGCTAAGAAAGTGCTTGAATTCAGCTCCAAAGTGCTTGAAATTTGAAGTCTTGAAATCCTATGACATTTTGAAGATTGAAATGAATACAGTTAGTTTATTAAAGGAGGTATGAGGCAAATTGTTGATTAAACGAAACAGTTTGTAAATGAAAATTGTCAACCAGAATGGGCAGTTATAGAACTGCCTGATTGTCAACGTCCACTATTGCCCCACAGCAAAGTAAATTTCTTGCTGCATGTAAAAACTATAACTTTAAATATCCTTATCGTTTCAATTTGGAATTCTGTGCACAAAAGACAATCAGAAAAATAAACGCACAAATGATTACTTTTTCTAGGAAACAATACCAGTACACTGTATTTTTTGTGATGAGCAACAAGAGTCAGGTGATTGTTCATTTCGTCCTTATATGGTTGTATTATATATGTATCCTGGAACAAATATGTGCTTCAATATTGAAAATGGACCCATAACCCAAACCACTGCATGGCCTCTGCAAAAGACAAACAAAAAATACAACATAGGTATGCATTTGGTTGTATTGCTTTTTCATGAAAATGTTTGTTATTTCAAAACAATAATTGTTTCATTTGAAAGAGTATGTTGCATATTTGACACATCAATGTGAAGAAGAATATTTTATTTTAAAAATTGGATCTCCAAAATGATGATTATGCCTGTCATAAATTAGTCAGTCGGTCCACAAACTGTAGAGTTTAAATAAGTTTCGCATACTTATGGATCCAGCATTGTAGATAGTATGTTGTGTTTAACTTAGTTCTTTTAGACTAATTAAATGTTAAACTCATGTAGGTTGCCAAAAGGTGTTAAGTTAATGTCACCTTAAAAAAAAAAAACACATTAAGCCAGAAAGTGTATGACCTTACTATAGTACGTGTGCTCATGCTAATTGATGCGTGTTTAAATGAAAAAATAAACCTGTTACAAATCAATCTGTTTTTGTTTTTAGCTCACCTGAGCACAACATGCTCATGGTGAGCTTTTGTGATTGCCTTTTGTCCGTCGTCAATTGTGCGGCGTCAACATTTGCCTTGTTAACTCTCTAGAGGGCTCATTTATTGTCCAATCTTCATGAAATTTGGTCATAAGATTGGTCTCAATGATATTTTGGATGAGTTCGAAAATGGTAACGTTTGCTGGAAAAACTTGGCTGCCAAGGGGCGGGGCATTTTTCCTTAAATGTCTATAGTAAAATCTTGTTTACACTCTAGAGGCCACATTTATTGTCTGATCTTCATGAATCTTGGTCAGAAGATTCATCCCAATAATATCATGGACGAGTTCGAAAATGATTCCGGTTGGTTGAAAAACATGGCCGCAAGGGGGCGGGGCATTTTTCCTTATATGGCTGTAGTAAAATCTTGTGAACACTCTAGAGGCCACAATTATTTTCCGATCTTCATGAAACTTGCTCAGATGATTTGTCCTAATGATATCTTGGATGAGTTCAAAAATGGTAACCTTTGCTTGAAAAACATGGCTGCCAAGGGGCGGGGCATTTTTCCTTATATGGCTATATAAGGCTATTGTAAAATCTTGTTAACACTCTATAGGCCACATTTATTGTTCAATCTTCATGAAACTTGGTCAGAAGATTCATCCCAATAATATCTTGGACGAGTTACAAAATGATGCCGGTAAATCGTTGAAAAACATTGCCACCAGGGGCGGGGCATGTTCCCTTATATGGCTATCGTAAAACCTTGTTAACACTCTAGAGGCCACATTTATTTTCTGATCTTCATGAAATTTGGTCAGAAGATTTGTCTTATTGATATCTTGGATGAGTTTGAAAATGGTTACGTTTGCTTGAAAAACATGGCTGCCAAGGGGCGGGGCATTTTTCCTTATATGGCTATAGTAAAATCTTGATAACACTCTAGAGGCCACATTTATTGTCTGATCTTCATGAAACTTGGTCAGAAGATTCATCCCAATAATATCTTGGAAGAGTTCGAAAATGATGTCGGTTGGTTGCAAAAACATGGCTTCCAGGAGGCGGGGCATTTTTCCTTATATGGCTATATTAAAACCTTGTTAACACTCTAGAGGCCACATTTATTTTCCGATCTTCATGAAACTTGCTCAGAAGATTTGTCCTAATGATATCTTAGATGAGTTCAAAAATGGTAACCTTTGCTTGTAAAACATGGCCACCAGGGGGTGGGGCATTTTTCCTTATATGGCTATCGTAAAACCTTGTTAACATTCTAGAGGCCACATTTATTTTCTGATCTTCATGAAATTTGGTCAGAAGATTTGTCTTATTGATATCTTGGATGAGTTTGAAAATGGTTACGTTTGCTTGAAAAATATGACTGCCAGGGGGCGGGGCATTTTTCCTTATATGGCTATAGTAAAATCTTGTTAACACTCTAGAGGCCACATTAATAGCCCAATCTTCATGAAACTCAGTCAGAAGATTCATCCCAATAATATCTTGGACGAGTTTAAAAATGATGCTGGTTGGTTGAAAAACATGGCCACCACGGGGGCGGGGCATTTTTCCTTATATGGCTATAGTAAAACCTTGTTAACACTAGAGGCCACATTTATTTTCCGATCTTCATGAATCTTGGTCAGAAGATTCGTCTTATTGATATCTTGGATGAGTTTGAAAATGGTTACGTATGCTTGAATAACATGGCTGCCAAGGCGTGGGGCATTTTTCCTTATATGGCTATATCTTGTTAACACTCTAGAGGCCACATTTATAGTCCAATCTTCATGAAACTTAGTCATAAGATTCATCCCAATAATAGACCAGGACGGGTTTAAAAAATGATGCTGGTTGGTTGAAAAACATGGCCACCACAGGGGCTGGGCATTTTTTCTTATATGGCTATAGTAAAACCTTGTTAACACTCTAGAGGTCACTTTTATTTTCTGATCATCATAAAACTTTGTCAGAAGATTTGTCCAAATGATATCTTGCATGAGTTCGAAAATGATGCCGGTTGCTTTAAAAACATGGCCACCAGGGGGCGGGGCATTTTTCCTTATATGGCTATAGTAAAACCTTGTTAACACTCTAGAGGCCGCATTTATTGTCCATTCTTCATGAAATTTGGTCAGAAGATTGGTCTCAATGATATCTTGAATGTGTTTGTAAATAATTATGTTTGCTTGAAAACATGGCTTCCAAGGGGCGGGTCATTTTTCCTTAGATGGCTATACTAAAATCTTGTTAACACTCTAGAGGCCACATTTACTGTCCGATCTTCATGAAACTTGGTCAGAAGATTAATCCCGATAATATCTTGGACAAGTTCAAAAATGATGCTTGTTGGTTTAAAAACATGGCTGCCAGGGGGCGGGGCATTTTTCCTTATATGGCTATAGTAAAACCTTGTTGACACTCTAGAGGCCACATTTATTTTCCGATCTTCATGAAACTTTGTCAGAAGATTTGTCCCAATAATATCTTGTTATCTTAGGTGAGCGACTTTGAGCCTTTGAGGCCCTCTTGTTTTATTATGCCCCCGGATCAAATGATCAGGGGAATATTGTTTTTGGCCTGTCTGTCATTCTGTCCCAAAACTTTTACCTCGGACATTACTTTTGCATTAATGATGATAGCAACTTTATATTTGACATGCACGTGTATCTCATGGAGCTGCACATTTTGTGGTGAAAGGTCTTTGTCATCCTTCAAGGTCAAAGATATGGCCTCAAAGCGGCACAGTAGGGGGCATTTTGTTTCACAAACACAGCTCTGAGCTGTACAAGTTGTACACATATAACATTGGTAGAAATTCCACAAATAAAACATGAAAAATACAAATGTTCAGGCTTTCTGTATCGCCCTTTGTACGTTTTGATGTCTATCTTGTGATCTCTGTTGTAAAGAAGTGCAGTTGAAAGAAACCACTGCCAAAGTGTAACAATTATGATGAAGTGTACAAAACCCCATCCCTTTAAGTGTGAGTTTTCGCAACAATAAGTTGACACCCTTTTCCATGGTCATAAACTAACATGTTAACCTTCCTTTGCCCACATTTGTTTTTAGCTCACCTCAGCACAATGTGCTCATGGTGAGCTTTTGTGATCGCCTTTTTCTGTTGTGTATCGTCCGTCGTGCGCCGTCAACATTTGCCTTGTTAACTCTACAGGCCACATTTATTGTCCAATCTTCATGAAATTTGGTCAGAAGATTGGTCTCAATGATATCTTGGGTGAGTTCGAAAATGATGCCGGTTGGTTGAAAAACATGGCAACCACGGGGGTGGGGCATTTTTCCTTATATGGCTATAGTAAAACCTTGCTAACACTCTAGAGGTCACATTTATTTTCCGATCATCATGAAACTTTGTCAGAAGATTTGTCCCAATGATATCTTGGATGAGTTCGAAAATGGTTTTTGTTGCTTTAAAAACATGTCCACCAGGGGTGGGGCATTTTTCCTTATATGGCTTTAGTAAAACCTTGTTAACACTAGAGGCCACATTTATTGTCCAATCTTCATGAAATTTGGTCATAAGATTGCTCTCAATGATATCTTGGATGAGTTCGAAAAAAATTATGTTTGCTTGAAAAACATGGCTTCCAAGAGGCGGGGCATTTTTCTTAAATGGCTATAGTAAAATCTTGTGAACACTCTAGAGGCCACATTTACTGTCCGATCTTCATGAAACTTGGTCAGAAGATTCATCCTGATAATATCTTGGAAGACTTAAAAAATGATGCCGGTTGGTTGAAAAACATGGCTGCCAGGAGGCTTGGCCTTTCCTTATATGGCTATAGTAAAATCTTGTTAACACTCTAGAGGCCACATTTATAGTGCGATCTTCATGAAACTCTGTCAGAAGATTCATCTCAATAATATCTTGGACGAGTTCAAAAATGATGCCGGTTGGTTGAAAAACATGGTCACCATGGGGGTGGGGCATTTTTCCTTATATGGCTATAGTAAAACTTTACTAACACTCTAGAGGTCACATTTATTTTCCGATCATCATGAAACTTGGTCAGAAGATTTGTCCCAATGATATCTTGGATGAGTTCGAAAATGGTTTTGGTTGCTTTAAAAACATGGCCACCAGGGGTGGGGCATTTTTCCTTATATGGCTTTAGTAAAACCTTGTTAACACTCTAGAGGCCACATTTATTGTCCAATCTTCATGAAATTTGGTCAGAAGATTGATCTCAATGATATCTTGGATGAGTTTGAAAATAATTATGTTTGCTTGAAAAACATGGCTTCCAAGGGACAGGGCATTTTTCCTTTTATGGCTATAGTAAAATCTTGTGAACACTCTAAAGGCCACATTTACTGTCCGATCTTCGTGAAACTTGGTCAGAAGATTCATCCTGATAATATCTTTTAAGAGTTAAAAAAAATGATGCCGGTTGGTTGAAAACATGGCTGCCAGGAGGCTTGGCATTTTTCCTTATATGGCTATAGTAAAACCTTGTTAACACTCTAGAGGCCACATTTATTTTCCGATCCTTTCAGGCCCTCTTGTTTAAGTATGTCTTGTTTAGAGGTATTTTTCTCAGAAAATCAATGGGCCTAGCTCAGATTTTAAGGTCAAGGGTTACTTGGCTACTCTTAATTTATATCTTTGTACTTTCAGTATATTTTGTGATAAAACCCATCTAATGAACTTTGTCTAATATATTTTGATAAGTGTGCACAGGTATTTGTATGTATTTTCCCGCGTAAATACAAGGACATTTAATGCCGGGTTTCATTTAATATTGCAAAATACAAGTAAAATTCAAATTTTACGTGCTTAAAAAAAAATCATCACCATGCACATAATAAGCACAATTTAACACAATTCTTATTACTTTGAAAGCCAATTTTTAATTTAAGCATTAAATAAAATTCTTTAAAATGCAGTCATTGACAAAAACAACTGATAAACTGATTTCACAGAGTGAAAGCACAATGTCGCCAATTATCCCACATCATAAAAATCAAATTGCGAGGATAAATTTATATTTGCTATTATGAAACACTGACTCAAAGCTCAATTTCAATCGTAGAGGTCAAATGTAAAAAAGTTCATTAAACAGCTTGTTCACACTATTACTGTGTCATTCATCATGCCATTTAAATATCTTATCACAAATGTATACCATGAGAATATAATATATCCCATTAAACATTTGTATCCCAACCGAAGGTCAACGTTTCAATTTGTCAAAAAGAGACAACTGGTTAAGACTTCATTTTCATTATTTATCATGCAATCTGTAAATAATTTACCACAAATGCTCACCATTTGAAGTCAGTATGTCATCCCTTGGGGGAAAAGGTCAAATCCAACTATGGTCGAAATTTAAACATGTGCATTCTGTAAAATGATTACCAGCATTATTGACCACGAGATTGAAATGCTGCTGACAGGCGTTTAGTTTAAAAATTAGTTGACCATTCATTGTACAATGGCTCTAAAGAAGAGATTGCATATTGACCTTTTATATGTTTTCACATTGAAAATAAGACATCTTTTAATCTCATTGACCCCAGGCATTTTTATAGTCTCTATTTTACTATTTTTAAGTCTCTCTTGCCTTATTTTTATATATCCCTTTCATAATTTTCAAATCATTTAACCATGATAAAGTGTCCATTTAACAAATTTTCAAGTCATCTTTTCACTATTTTCAAATCTCTTTTTCACCATTTTGAAGTCTCCTTTTCACAATTTTCAAGTCATCATTTCACAATGTTCAAGTCTCCATTCACCATTTTCAAGTCTCCATTTCACCAATTTCAAGTCCCCATTTCACCATTTTTAGTCCCCATGTCACCATTTTCAAGTCCCGATTCCACCATTTTAAAGTCCCCATTTCATCATTTTCAAGTCCCCATTTCACCATTGCCCTGTTCCATATCGTCATCTGAGTCTGACAAAGCTTGTAGGCTCTGTACTTGTGTTATCTTCATCTTCTTGGCTGGTGAACTGAACTCAAATAATCTCATCTGTAACGGTAACAACAAAGCTTAAAAACACGATAACCATCCATATGAATTCCCCTAATTATATTGTAAATTAAGAGTTAAAATTTTATTCCTTCAAGTGAAAAAAGTATTACATGAAGTTTCTTTTTCAACTGTTGAGGCTTATTCCTTAAGCCTAATTTTCTAGGAAAAAAGCGCCATTTTTTGGGATCTGAGTAAAAAAGAGTGGATGTATAAAAATTTAGGTGTTAGATCAGTTTGAGCTGCATTTTTCTTAATACTTGTTCAGAAAAGATGACCCCTTAAAACAGCCTTACTATCAGGAACAAAATTTCTGACTGATGAACCTATTTCCTGTGAAGAAACGGAGCTTGCTAACAAACACTTGCTGCTCACCTGTTTGCTGCGGCCAGCTTGGATGTTCAGGTTCCATCTAGTAGTGAGTCTGGCAATCATGTCCTTCACCTGTAGCACAACACAGTCAACAAATGGCTAAGGTCAAATGTAGCACAACACAGTCAACAAATGGTTAAAGACAAATGTTGCACAACACAATAAACAAATGGTTAGAGGCAAATGTAGAACAACACGGTCAACAAATTGTCTAAGACCATGTAGACCAACATGGTCAACAAATGGCTAAGGTCAAATGTACCACAACATGGTCAACAAATGGTTACGGTCAAATGTAGCACAACACAGTTAAACAAGGGACAAAATTGTCACAAAACCAGGTTTTCATTGTGAAAAAAAAATCTGATAAAGGGAGAAAACTCAAACTGAACTTTTGAAATGACCAAAAAAAATTAACCCCCTTTGTAAGTTTTTTTTTTTTTTTTAAATCTATTTTTAGTCGTGGCGACCTTGACATTGGAGATATTGACGTGATTCTTTCGTGGGACACACCGTCCCATGATGGTGAACAAATGTGCCAAATGATTTTAAAATCTCACAATGAATGACATAGTTATGGCCAGGACAAGCTCATTTATGGCCATTTTTGACCTTTGAACTCAAAGTGTGACCTTGACCTTGGAGATATCGACGTAATTATTTCGCGCGACACACCGTCCAATGATGGTGAACAAATGTGCCAAATGATTTTAAAATCTGACGATGAACGACATAGTTATGGCTCGGACAAGCTCATTTATGGCCATTTTTGACCTTTGAACTCAAAGTGTGACCTTGACCTTGGAGATATCGACGTAATTATTTCGCACGACACACCGTCCAATGATGGTGAACAAATGTGCCAAATGATTTTAAAATCTGACAATGAACGACATAGTTATGGCCCGGACAAGCTTATTCCGCCAGCCCGCCAGCCAGCCAGCCAGCCCGCCAGCCAGCCCGCCCGCATTCGCCAATCTAATAACCAGTTTTTTCCTTCGGAAAACCTGGTTAAAAATGGTTAAAGGCAAATGTAACACAACACGATAATCAAATGGTTAAAGGCAAATGTAGACAAACACGGTCAACAAATGATTTAAGGCAAATGTAGACCAACATGGTCAACAAATGGCGAAAGGCAAATGTAGACAACACAGTCAACAAATTGCTTAGGTCAAATGTAGCACATCATGGTCAACAAATGGTTAAAGGCAATGTTGCACAACACGATAAACAAATGGTTAAAGGCAAATGTACACAAACATGGTCAACACAATTAATGATTTAAGGCAAATGTAGACCAACATGGTCAACAAATGATTAAGGTCAAATGGAGAACAACATGGCCAACAAATCATGAAATGGTCAAGGTCAAGTGTAGCACAACATGGTTAATAAATGGTTAAGGTCAAATGTAGAACAACATGGTCAACAAATAATGAAATGGTTAAGGTAAAGTGTAGCACAACATGGTCTACAAATGGTTAAGGTCAAATGTAGAACAACATGGTCAACAAATGGGTAAGGTCAAATGTAGAACAACATGGTCAACAAATAATGAAATGGTTAAGGTAAAGTGTAGCACACATTGTCAACAAATGGTGAAGGTCAAATGTAGAAAAACATGGTCAACAAATGGTTAAGGTCAAATGTAGAACAACATGGTCAACAAATGGTTAAGGTCAAATGTAGAACAACATGGTCAAAAAATCATGAAACGGTTAAGGTCAAATGTAGCACATGGTCAACAAATGGTTAAGGTCAAATTTAGAGCAACATGGTCCACAAATGGTTAAGGTCAAATGTAGAACAACATGGTCAACAAATGGTTAAGGTCAAATGTAGCACAACACATACAACAAATGGCTAAGGTCAAATGTAACACAGCACAGACAACAAATGGTTATGGTCAAATTTAGCCCACCTGTCAATGTTGCACAACACCTGCTTAAAAAAGTTCAGTTAAAAACATATTGTATATGTGATTGTAACATGTAGTCACAAGGGCAATTAATGTTCCATTGAATTGTTCATTTGTTTACAATAATGCCGTTAATCTAACACTTTAGGGCAACAAGGTTTACAGAATGGTAAATGTTAAATTATTTATCATACCGCTACACCGATATTTGCCTGATATAACGCTTCCTGATATATTTTTCTATATCAGTTCAACAGGAAGTTGTTATATCAGTTAAGTTTGGAGGTAGTTCATATTAATCGGAATCACTTATAAAGTTATCATTTTTGTTGTTTGCTGCTCATCAGTATGAAAATGAAACCTTTAAAACTTGAATCTAGTAAGAAAGGCCTTTAATTAGATTTAACTTTGTAAGGGTCTACAAATGCGTCTAAAATACGTATCTCAGTGGTAAAGGTTAAAACTAATTCCCTTACCAGGGTTCTGTCTAGTATCCCAAGATCATCGCTGACACGGATACATTTCAACTTCTCCATCAAACTCTTCAATTGCTCCTGAAATAATGACATTTACTGTCAATTAATATGCCTAGGAAAACCAACGAAATCATTCATCTGTGCTGTTAAAAAAATACCAGTACTTAAAGCATCAGAAATAAGCTCTTAGGCTTTTAATATCATTTAAATACACTCAAGAAGTAAAAATACAAGATACAGGGCCTGAAGGTCCTAAGTTGCTCAAGACAGACATAAAGGATCTTATCTGATGAACGGCTAAAACAACTAGGCCTAAGCATTCTTGAGTTATCATTCTGGAAACCATTTTACTGTTTTGAGTTACTGTGACCTTGACCTTTGACCTAGTGACCTGAAAATCAATAGCGGTCATCTGCCACTCATGATCAATTTACATATGAAGTTTCATGATCCTAGGCCTAAGCGTTCTTGAGTTATCATCCGGAAACCATTTTACTGTTTCGAGTCACTGTGACCTTGACCTTTGACCTAGTGACCTGAAAATCAATAGGGGTCATCTGCCAGTCATGATCAATGTAGCTATGAAGTTTCATGATCCTAGGCCTAAGTGTTCTTGAGTTATCATCCAGAAACCATTTGGTGGACAGACCGACCGCCGGACGGACAGACCGACAGCCGGACAGACAGAACGACAGACCGATGGACGGACATGTGCAAAACAATAAACCCCCTCTTCTTCAAAGGGGGGTATAAAAATATCATATATTATTTATCAAAACCCCTTCATGGGATGACGTTTTGCCCCATACAGAGAGTTAACAAGGCTTAACTATAGCCATATATGGAAAATTGCCAAGAGTTCTAAAAGGTTTCACTCGAGCAATATTAGGAAAAAGCCTTTATTTGGGTTGATAAAACTACATCATGTACTAAATATACACACCTGTTCATGGGGTGACAGTGATATATTTGGCCCCACACACTTGCCCAGTATCAGTATCACACTGGACAACAAGTAAGGGTCAGTCTTCAACAGGTCATCTATGTAGTCAATGAATGGAATGAGGTCTTGAATCTGAAATCCATTCAGGGGTGGTATTCTAGAAACATCTTAAGTCATTTCTTAAATAATTTCACTTAAGTTCAAAATTACAATCTTTTGTATTTCGTTACTAAATACGGAAACACGTGTTTTTTTGGTATTCCTTAAATAACATTGGCATAATGATGTTATTTAAATGTATATCTTGATGCCAATCTATTGCAATATGAAATGAAACACTTAAGAAAATTTCCCAATTTAAGGATAAGAATACAATTTCCCAATTTAAGGATAAGAATAAAATTTAACTTAAGATGCTTCTGGAATACGACCTCAGAAGTTATTATAATAGTTATTTCCATGGTTACATCATAGGATTTAACAAAACAAAATAGAGCTGTTGCATGACATGACAATTAGGGTTATACAATCAAATGAAGTTTAGGAACCAAATATTGCATTTAAAATGCCTGTTATTATAAAAACAAGCTGTACCATGCATATGTTTGACCATGATCTTAAGCGTGAGAATGACAGAACTAGCGGGTGCAGACCGCTTGTCTATTTTTATGTCCCCCACTATAGTAGTGGGGGACATATTGTTTTTGCCCTGTCTGTTGGTCTGTTGGTCTGTCTGTTTGCGCCAACTTTAACATTTTGCAATAACTTTTGCTATATTGAAGATAGCAACTTCATATTTGGCATGCATGTGTATCTCATGAAGCTGCACATTTTGAGTGGTGAAAGGTCAAGGTCAAGGTCATCCTTCAAGGTCAGAGGTCAAATATATGTGGCCAAAATCGCTCATTTTATGAATACTTTTGCAATATTGAAGATAGCAACTTGATATTTGGCATGCATGTGTATCTCATGGAGCTGCACATTTTGAGTGGTGAAAGGTCAAGGTCATCCTTCAAGGTCAAAGGTCAAATATATGTGGCCAAAATCGCTTATTTTATAAATACTTTTGCAATATTGAAGATAGCAACTTCATATTTGGCATGCATGTGCATCTCATGGAGCTGCACATTTTGAGTGGTGAAAGGTCAAGGTCATCCTTCAAGGTCAGAGGTCAAATATATGTGGCCCAAATCGCTTATTTTATGAATACTTTTGCAATATTGAAGATAGCAACTTGATATTTGGCATGCATGTGTATCTCATGGAGCTGCACATTTTGAGTGATGAAAGGTCAAGGTCATCCTTCACAAGGTCAAGGTCATCCTACAAGGCAAACATCATATAGGGGGACATTGTGTTTCACAAACACATCTTGTTCTTTTTAAAGCTGAAGGGACCTATCACAAAAAGGAGGGAGGGGTAGCGGTGAAGAGGGGTATATAGTGTGGGTGTGTGGTCATTTATTACATTATCTTCCAAAAATAAGAAAAAAAAATTGGGGGGGGGGGATTCTTGGGTGGAATGGTCTTTCAAAAATAAAATAATAAAAAAATATTTGTGTTTTTTAACCATGTTTCAAAATAATATTGGGTTGAGAGGGGGTATAGTGTGAGGCTCATTTATTAGATGATCTTTCAAAAAAAATAAAAAAATGGAAAAAAAATTGTGGGGGGAGGGAGTCTGGAGTGGGGCGTGGGGATGGTTTGGGTGGAGTCTATTGTGGTATGTCAGGTAAGTGTTGTTTTGTCAAAGTATGAATCAAATCTGATCATAAATTAAGAAGTTATGGCAATTTTTGCAAAATTTAATAATTTGACCTAGCCAGTCAAGGTCATTCAAAGGTCACGGGTCAAATTCAACTTGCAAGATACAGTACCCTTATGAAAGTGTTTGAAGTTTGAAAGCAATAGCCCTGATACTTAGAAGTAAAGAGGATCTAAACACAAAATTTAACCAAATATTCAAAGTTACTGAGTAAAACAAGAGATATGTTTGTCAGAAACACAATGGCCCCTATTGCGCCGCTTTGAATCCATATATTTGACCTTTGACCTTGAAGGATGGCCTTGACCTTGACCTTTCACCACTCAAAATGTGCAGCTCCATGAGATACACAAGCATGCCAAGTATCAAGTAGCTATCTTCAATATTGCAAAAGTTATCGCAAAACTTAAACCTAGGTTAAAGTTTTAGGTTAAAGTTTTGGGACAGAATGACAGACAGACAGAATGACAGACACACAGACAGGCCAAAAACAATATACCCCCGATCATTCGATCCAGGGGCATTAAAAGGGCCATAATTCCGTCAAAATGCCAACCAGAGTTATGCAACTTGTCCTGTACAGCTCCCTTATGATAGTTAGACAAGGGACAAAATTGTCACAAAACCAGGTTTTCAATGTGAAAAAAAATCTGATAAAGGAAGACAACTCAAACTGAACTTTTGAAATGAACAAAGAAAATTAACCCCCTTTGTAAGTTTGTTTTAAAATAAATATATTTTTAGTCATGGCGACCTTGACATTGAAGATATGCACATGAATTTATTTTTTTTGACCTTTGACAATGAAAGATGACCTAGACCTTTCACCACTAAAAATGTGCAGCTTCATAAGATACACATGCATGGCAAATATCAAGTTGCTATCTTCAATATTGCAAAAGCTATGAGCAACGTTTAAGTTTTCGGACGGACACACGGACGGACGGTCAAAATTTGTGTGCGTATGGAAAGGCGTTGTCCATATACACATGCATACCAAATATGAAGGTTATATCTCAAGGGACATAGAAGTTAAGAGCATTTTTCGAAACCTAAACGCAGATTTTGAATCCTAAACGCAGACCCCTACTTCAAGGTCAAGGTCACAGGGGTCAAAATTGTTGTGCGTATGGAAAGGCCTTGTCCATATACACATGCATACAAAATATGAAGGTTATATCTCAAGGGACATTTATGGCCATTTTTGACCTTTGAACTCAAAGTGTGACCTTGACCTTGGAGATAATGACGTAATAATTTCACGCGACACACCGTCCAATGATGGTGAACAAATGTGCCAAATGATTTTAAAATCTGACAATGAACGACATAGTTATGGCTCGGACAAGCTCATTTATGGCCATTTTTGACCTTTGAACTCAAAGTGTGACCTTGACCTTGGAGATATCGACGTAATTATTTCGCGCGACACACCGTCCAATGATGGTGAACAAATGTGCCAAATGATTTTAAAATCTGACAATGAACGACATAGTTATGGCCCGGACAAGCTTGTTCCGCCAGCCCGCCAGCCAGCCAGCCCGCCAGCCCGCCCGCATTCGCCAATCTAATAACCATTTTTTTCCTTCGGAAAACCTGGTTAAAAATGTTCCAAGCCTGAAAGCAAAAGCTTTGATACTTTAGGAGTAAAGTGGACAAAAAAACAAAACCTAACGAAATTTTCAACTTTCTAAGTCTAAAGGGGCCATAATTCTGTCAAAATGCCAGTCAGATTTACATAACTTTGTCAGCACAGTCCCATTATTATAGTATTTTCAATTTTTTAAGTATAAAAAGGGCACATAATTATGTCAAAATGCCAGCCAGAGTTATCTAACTTTGCCTGCCCAGTCCCCTCATGATAGTAAGTAAGTGTGCCAAGTTTTAATGCAATAGCTTTGATAGTTTATGAGAAAAGTAGACCTAAACACAAAACTTAACCAACGCCGACGCAGACACTCAGGTGATGACAATAGTTCAATTAAAAACAAGGGACAAAATTGTCACAAAACCAGGTTTTCAATTTGAAAAAAACAGTCTGATAAAGAGAGACAATTCAAAATGTGCATTGTTACCCCCCTTGTGTAAGACTCAATCTAGTTTTACTTGTGGCGACCTTGATTTCAATTTGGAAAAAAAATCTTATAAAGGGAGACAAACTCAAAATGTGCATTGTTACTGATTGTTCAAAGTTACCCCACTTGTTTCAAAATCAATATATTTTTAGTCGTGGCGACCTTGACCTTGGAGATATTGACGTAATTCTTGTGCGCGACACACCGTCCAATGATGGTGAACAAATGTGCCAAATGATTTTAAAATCTTACAATGAATGACATAGTTATGGCCCGGACAAGCTCATTTATGGCCATTTTTGACCTTTGAACTCAAAGTGTGACCTTGACCTTGGAGATATTGACGTCATCTTTCGCGCAACACACCGTCTAATGATGGTGAACAAATGTGCCATATGATTTTAATATCTCACAATGAACGACAAAGTTATGGCCCGGACAAGCTTGTTCCGCCCGCCTGCCAGCCCGCCCGCCCGCCAGCCCGCCCGCCCGCCCGCCAATATAATAACCAGTTTTTTCCTTCGGAAAACCTGGTTAAAAATAGATGAGCTAAAAATTGCATAATAAAGCTTGAACTTTTGAACTAAGCCAAATTATTGCAACAAATGTTCTCAAAAAGTTTCATGCATTTCTGGCAATAAATGTGCCAATGTGGTCTCTTGAGAGTTCATAAGCTTTTCTTTAATTTGACCTTGTGACCTAGCCTTTGAATCCTTTGTACACAGTTTCGTACTTAAGGTAGCGCACCCCTAAAGATTTCCCATGATTTCTTCGAAGGTTGAAGAGCCTTATATTAGGTGCCGTAGCCTAGTGGTTAAGGCGATAGACTAGACATTTTTTTGGGATATTCCTGCGCAGGTTCGAATCCTGCCGACGATGTATACTTTTTTGCGACGTGTTTTATTTCTTTTCTAACGTTATTTGATTTAATATGGCATATAAGCTATTTTTATTGTAAAATATGTTGCAATTTTTATGCACATTCTTTAATTACTAAAATTAAAACAACGTTATGGCTAAATTGGGTGATTTACTGCTGAAAATAAGAACCATGCATGTTGCATTATATTTTTATTTCAAAAAGTAAACAGTAAATCTGTCTATTTCTTGGTATTTTTGCTGTATATAGTGTATCGATAAAAACTAAATTCAAAATATTACTTAAATGATACTATTTTGAATTTTATGACACTTTGTTTTTAACCAACCCAATTTCTACTTGGCCTGAAACCACTTACATTTCATGGCGCTCTTCCATAGATAACAAGTTATAAAAAATAAATGGCTGTAAAAGAAAACTATTTTCATCTTGTTTAAACTTTAAACACCTTTTCTGCATCTGTACACACCAACTGCATGCCTATATTTGGAAATCTTGATGAATTATGAAACTTTCATATACCCCAGGGGTGCACATAAACTGGACAAAAGCCGATTGTGGGGGTGGTTTTGAAAAAATCAGAATATTTTGTTTAAAAGCACGAAAAGCCTACCTAAAAATATGCATGTAGTTCAGTGAAATGATGCTGATGAAGAAAATAATAGATTAGATTATATATGGATTGGTGCCCATTACGGGTGCGCTACCTTAATCCAGATATCATTTGGACAAATGTTCTGACTAAGTTTTATGAAGGTTGGGCAATAGTGTGACCTCATGAGTGTCAACAAGCTTTCTATTTCTATCATTTGACTTAGTGACCTAGATTTTAACCAAATGCACTGAAAAAGTTGCAATAAGAATGGGCAATAAATGAAACCACTAGAGTCTTCTTAAAGGTTCACTGCAGCCATAAAAGGAAAACTGCCCCGCCCTCTGACAACCATGTTTTTTCAACGGACTTAACCATTTCTGAACTGGGCCGGAATATCACTGGGACTGACCAAGTTTCATGAAGATTTGGCAATAAATGTGACCTTTTGAGAGTTCATAAGGTTTAATAATAGCCATATAAGGAAAACTTCTACTCCCAACAGGTACCATATTTTTCAAGGGCTGAAACATTTTCTTACTCAGCCGAGATATCGTTGGGCCAAATTTTCTGAACAAGTTTCATAAAGATTGGGCAATACTTTTGCTTGCTTTAATTTGATCTATAGACCCAGTTTTTTATTTCATGTGACCCACACTGCCTAGATATAATTGAGAAAGATGTTCTGAGCAAGTTTAAAGAAGATTGGCCAATAAAAGTGGCTTTTATAGTGTTCACAAGGCAAATGCTTAATATAGACTATGCATGACGGACAAAAGGGGAACATAAAAGCATACCATTAGGCAATTGCATGACCTCTCACCTCTAGATTGCTCAGCTCTTCATCGGTAACCGTCTGTGAGGTTCCCAGGATGCTATGCAGCATGACATACCCCATGCCCCGATGCAGGTAGAAACCCCGCTCTGTTGGCAGTATAACGTCCACTATGTGAGCCATGTTGTGGGCGTTAGTGCGTGCCCTGTCTTGTGCCTCTAAGTGTTCCTGCTCGTTTGTGTGTGCCCTGTCTTTTGCCTCGAAATGTTCCTGCTCATTAGTGCGTGCCCTGTCTTGTGCCCCCAATTGTTCCTGCTCGTTAATGCCTGCCCTGTCTTGTGCCTCTAAGCGTTTCTGCTCGTTAATGCCTGCCCTGTCTTGTGCCTCCAATTGTTCCTGCTCGTTAGTGCTTGCCCTGTCTTGTGCCTCCAAATGTTGCTTCTCCTGCGCCACTGTGGACATTGTGCCCAACATTCTGCTCAAATACAGTCTCTGAAATATGAAAATCAGCATGCAGTCTGAAAGACACTTTATGCCCTACAAAAAAGTGTATTTTAAAGCTATGGATTTGCTTTTTATGTCCCTCACTATAGTAGTGGGGGACATGTTGTTTTTGCCCTGTCTTTTGGTTGGTCTGTTGGTCTGTTGGTTGGTCTGTTTGCGCCAACTTTAACATTTTGCAATAACTTTTGCTATATTGAATATTTGGCATGCACGTGTATCTCATGGAGCTGCACATTTTGAGTGGTAAAAGGTCAAGGTCAAGGTCATCCTTCAAGGTCAGAGGTCAAATATATGTGGCCAAAATCGCTCATTTTATGAATACTTTTGCAATATTGAAGATAGCAACTTGATATTTGGCATGCATGTGTATCTCATGGAGCTGCACATTTTGAGTGGTGAAAGGTCAAGGTCAAGGTCATCCTTCAAGGTCAGAGGTCAAATATATGTGGCCCAAATCACTTATTTTATAAATACTTTTGCAATATTGAAGATAGCAACTTGATATTTGGCATGCATGTGCATCTCATGGAGCTGCACATTTTGAGTGGTGAAAGGTCAAGGTCAAGGTCATCCTTCAAGGTCAGAGGTCAAACATATGTGGCCCAAATTGCTTATTTTATGAATACTTTTGCAATATTGAAGATAGCAACTTGATATTTGGCATGCATGTGCATCTCATGGAGCTGCACATTTTGAGTGGTGAAAGGTCAAGGTCATCCTTCACAAGGTCAAGGTCATCCTTCAAGGTCAAACGTCATATAGGGGGACATTGTGTTTCACAAACGCATCTTGTTAAAATCCTAATTTGACTTCAAAGTTCAATTTTAATTTCCTTTAAAAAAAAATACTATGAAAACAAAAATTATTTTTTCGGACACTGGTTTGAGTGGACTCATGTGGGTCCTATTCACAATCAAATGTCTAAAGAACATTAAGTTAAAGGCCTTATATCTAACAATATGAAAAATAATAACACAAATTTAAGTTCAAACAAAACTACCAGATTTTATAATTCCACAAGATATCATTAGTCAGCAGCAAGCATAGGGCTACACATTAACATTAATATGCAGATGGCATTAAAAGAAGGTCATCCCATTCCCACTAAGAACAAATGTGTAAATGGCTATATGCAACCAGAATAAAACCAAAACAGCCTGTGTGTAAAGTTGTCTAGAATGGCAGTGGCACACTGCTGTATGGTACATACCTGCTGTCTCCAGTCAACCTCAGTGTAGTGGTCTAGAATGGCAGTGACACACTGCTGTATGGTACATACCTGCTGTCTCCAGTCAACCTCAGTGTAGTGGTCTGGAATGGCAGTGGCAAACTGCTGTATGGTACATACCTGCTGTCTCCAGTCAACCTCAGTGTAGTAGTCTAGAATGACAGTGACACACTGATGTATGGTACATACCTGCTGTCTCCAGTCAACCTCAGTGCAGTGGTCTAGAATGGCAGTGACACACTGCTGTGTGGTTCATACCTGCTGTCTCCAGTCAACCTCATTGTAGTGGTCTAGAATGACAGTGACACACTGCTGTATGGTACATACCTGCTGTCTCCAGTCAACCTCAGTGTAGTGGTCTAGAATGACAGTGACACACAGCTGTATGGTACATACCTGCTGCCTCCAGTCAACCTCAGTGTAGTGGTAAAGAATGGCAGTGGCACACTGCTGTATGGTACATACCTGATGTCTCCAGTCAACCTCAGTGTATTGGTCTAGAATGGCAGTGGCACACTGCTGTATGGTACATACCTGCTGTCTCCAGTCAACCTCAGTGTAGTGGTTTTAGAATGGCAGTGACACACTGCTGTATGGTACATACCTGCTGTCTCCAGTCAACCTTAGTGTAGTGGTCTAGAATGGCAGAGGCACACTGCTGTATGGTACATACCTGCTGTCTACAGTCAACCTCAGTGTAGTGGTCTAGAATGGCAGTGGCACACTTGTGTATAGTACATACCTACTGCCTCCAGTCAACCTCAGTGTAGTGGTCTAGAATGGCAGTGGCACACTGCTGTATGGTACATACCTGCTGTCTCCAGTCAACCTCAGTGTAGTGGTCTAGAATGGCAGTGGCACACTGCTGTATGGTACATACCTGATGTCTCCAGTCAATCTCAGTGACGTGGTCTAGAATGGCAGTGGCACACTGCTGTATGGTACATACCTGCTGTCTCCAGTCAACCTCAGTGTAGTGGTCTAGAATGGCAGTGGCACACTGCTGTATGGTACATACCTGCTGTCTCCAGTCAACCTCAGTGTTGTGTCTAGAATGGCAGTGACAAACTGATGTATGGTACATACCTGCTGTCTCCAGTCAACATCAGTGTAGTGGTCTAGAATGGCAGTGGCACACTGCTGTATGGTACATACCTGATGTCTCCAGTCAATCTCAGTGACATGGTCTAGAATGGCAGTGGCACACTGCTGTATGGTACATACCTGCTGTCTCCAGTCAACCTCAGTGTAGTGGTCTAGAATGGCAGTGGCACACTGCTGTATGGTACATACCTGCTGTCTCCAGTCAACCTCAGTGTAGTGGTCTAGAATGACAGTGGAACACTGCTGTATGGAACATACCTGCTGTCTCCAGTCAATCTCAATGTAGTGGTCTAAAATGACAGTGGAACACTGCTGTATGGTACATACCTGCTGTCTTCAGTCAATCTCAGTGTAGTGGTCAAGAATGGCAGTGGCACACTGCTGTATGGTTCATACCTGATGTCTCCAGTCAACCTCAGTGTAGTGGTTTCGAATGGCAGTGACACACTGCTGTATGGTTCATACTTGCTGTTTCCAGTTAACCTCAATGTAGTGGTCTAGAATGGCAGTGACACACTGCTGTTTGGTACATACCTGCTGTCTCCAGTCAACATCAGTGTAGTGGTATAGAATGGCAGTGGCACACTGCTGTATGGTACATACCTGATGTCTCCAGTCAATCTCAGTGTAGTGGTCTAGAATGGCAGTGGCACACTGCTGTATGGTACATACCTGCTGTCTCCAGTCAACCTCAGTGAAGTGGTCTAGAATGGCAGTGGCACACTGCTGTATGGTACATACCTGCTGTCTTCAGTCAACCTCAGTGTAGTGGTCTAGAATGACAGTGGCACACTGCTGTATGGTACATACCTGCTGTCTCCAGTCAACCTCCGTGTAGTGGTCTAGAATGGCAGTGGCACACTGCTGTATGGTACATAACTGCTGTCTTTTGTCAATCTCAGTGTTGTGGTCTAGAATGGCAGTGACACACTGCTGTATGGTACATACCTGCTGTCCCCAGTCAACCTCAGTGTAGTGGTCTAGAATGACAATGGAACACTGCTGTATGGTACATACCTGCTGTCTCCAGTCAACCTCATTGTAGTGGTCTAGAATGGCAGTGACACACTGCTGTATGGTACATACATGCTGTCTTCAGTCAACCTCAGTGTAGTGGTCTAGAATGACAGTGGAACACTGCTGTATGGTACCTACCTGCTGTCTCCAGTCAACCTCAGTGTAGTGGTCTAGAATGGCAGTGACACACTGCTGTATGGTACATACCTGCTGTCTCCAGTCAACCTCAGTGTAGTGGTCTAGAATGGCAGTGGCACACTGCTGTATGGTACATACCTGCTGTCTCCAGTCAACCTCAGTGTAGTGGTCTAGAATGGCAGTGGCACACTGCTGTATGGTACATACCTGCTGTCTCCAGTCAACCTCAGTGTAGTGGTTTTAGAAAGGCAGTGACACACTGATGTATGGTACATACCTGCTGTCTCCAGTCAACCTCAGTGTAGTGGTCTAGAATGGCAGTGGCACACTGCTGTATGGTACAAACCTGCTGTCTCCAGTCAACCTCCGTGTAGTGGTCTAGAATGGCAGTGGCACACTGCTGTATGGTACATAACTGCTGTCTTTTGTCAATCTCAGTGTTGTGGTCTAGAATGGCAGTGACACACTGCTGTATGGTACATACCTGCTGTCCCCAGTCAACCACAGTGTAGTGGTCTAGAATGACAATGGAACACTGCTGTATGGTACATACCTGCTGTCTCCAGTCAACCTCAGTGTAGTGGTCTAGAATGGCAGTGACACACTGCTGTATGGTACATACCTGCTGTCTTCAGTCAACCTCAGTGTAGTGGTCTAGAATGACAGTGGAACACTGCTGTATGGTACCTACCTGCTGTCTCCAGTCAACCTCAGTGTAGTGGTCTAGAATGGCAGTGACACACTGCTGTATGGTACATACCTGCTGTCTCCAGTCAACCTCAGTGTAGTGGTCTAGAATGGCAGTGGCACACTGCTGTATGGTACATACCTGCTGTCTCCAGTCAACCTCAGTGTAGTGGTTTTAGAAAGGCAGTGACACACTGATGTATGGTACATACCTGCTGTCTCCAGTCAACCTCAGTGTAGTGGTATAGAATGGCAGTGGCACACTGCTGTATGGTACAAACCTGCTGTCTCCAGTCAACCTCGGTGTAGTGGTCTAGAATGGCCGTGACACACTGCTGTATGGTACATAACAGGGCCATGCTGAAAGGAACAAGAGATGTGTTTGTCAGAAACACAATGCCCCCTCCTGCGCCGCTTTGATTGATTGATTTATTTTTTATCATTTTGCAGGTACAGATAATTGTCTCCCTTTAAAGCTTATTACTTTCCTTGGATTTGTATGTTTTGACTTTTGACCTTGAAGGATGACCTTTGCCTTGACCTTTCACCACTCAAAATGTGCAGCTCCATGAGATACACATGTATGCCAAATATCAAGTTTCTATCTTCAATTTTACAAAAATTAACCAAAATTAAAGTTTTGAGACAGACAGACAGACGGACGGACGGACAGACGGACGTCCGTCTGTCTGTCTATCTGTCTGACTCAAAACTTTAATTTTGACGGACGGACGGACGGATGGATGGACGGACGGACGGACGGACGGACGGACAGACAGAAAGACAGGCCAAAAACAATATGCCCCGATCATTCAATTGGGGGGTATAAAAAAGCAAGTCTAGAACTTTATAAACTAGAACTTGTTACTGTAGTGAACAAGGAAAAGATGGTGTGTTAAATAAATGCAAATGCTCATGGTGAAATAGTTGTTAGTTTTTATTTATTTTTCCCATTTGAATAAAGTAATTACAAAGAATTTTTGGATACTCTTTTTAATCAAATCTTTTGAGGTACTCTATTTTTTTAACATCCAGATTTTCTTTCAAATTTAGTACTCTTAATTTTTGGAAAGTTGCATGTTTTCAGAATTCAACATATTTTGATGATCCTTTTTCACATCACACATGTGTTCTACAACCTAACTACGTTCATATGAACTGGCAGATGAATGCAATTAAGTTATCAATGGACTGTTACAATAGGATTATTTTGGTTAATATGGATGTAAACCGGTAAAAGACAATCAACACAATATTTCAACCAATAGTTTATGAAGTTATAGTAGTAAGGATACAAAATATGTTTTACTTTATACATTTGCAGCTTTTGGCTTGTACCGTTTAAGCAACAACAGTGAATGGGTACCAAACATGCTCATCTACTTTCTCATGAAATGTGTTTTGTTCAAGAATGTCAATTCTCAATTGAAATATCCACAAAAATAAGATTCTGCTGAAGTGTGAAAAATATGATGATGGATCCAATTATATTGTGCCGTATTTTAAAGTGCAAAAGACAACGAAATTGCAATTAGCACAATTTATTTGAGAGCAAATTAAAGATTGATACTACTATGTATCAAATGCTAATAATTGCACTCTGCTGTTAAAGCACAGCCTTATATCTTTCTGTAAAACAACATCAAACACAATGAAATGCTCACAGATGCAGGGCAGACATATCCGTTAAAAATTAATAGTAAACGTTGTTGTATTTACAAGCACAGGCTTTCTTCATAGGGGACATTATACAAGGGAATGTAGTGTAATGGTAAGTCATAGGCGACGTCAACTGACCTTTCAAGTAACTGTAAACATGTATATACAGGAGAGGCTACTTTATCACCACAATAATTCATCATGGTACCAGAAACCAAACTTCCATAAAGTTTAAAGTAAGGACATAGCAATTGAACATTTAAATGAATATGGTTTGTACCTTGAGGCTTTCAACCATCTTTATACCGCCCCATTGGTGCAAAAAGGTACATTAAGGGGGCGATATACAAATAACAACAGGATATTGTTTAGTTTAAACCTATTTAATTTAGCTAGATTGCATAGAAAGCCTCAGGCTAATTTGAAACGCTCTTGAGTCCGTTCTGTGACTAGAACCAGTACTTGGTGTCTATGGGGGATATCTAAAGAACGCTCCCACAGTGGGGATCGAACTGTGATCTCCTGATCGCTAGGCGGACACCATATCCACTACACCACTTCGACCTGATATTGTTTACACACTGGGCCATTAATTGCCCCTTTCTCTATTATACTGATATTTTGGGGGAAAAAATGTACTTGGTAAGACACAACTTTTTGTGGACACAACCATGAAATCCAAACATAAAAAAAAGTTAACATCTTTCACATCATTTCAGACATTACAACACAATCCACAAATTTAATATCCAACATTTTGCCAGATTTAAAACATCAAGACATTTTATGGCAACAAAATTAGTTTTATCCACAGTATATATTCAATTTGTACTAAGCATAATCTAGCATAAACATAATAAAAAGCATTTTTTACTAACAAAATAGTTTTCAGTGATGTAAACATTATTTTCTTTCATAAGCATTGAACCTAGTTTAGCACATATAACATAGCTTTTGGTGGACTGGATCTTTAACATTGATCATTACATAATGTATACTTACTTGTCCAGTCGTACATCAAGGGAAATCAAACACACTGCATGCAGTAAGACATTGAGTTCCATCCCACAGTAGCTGTTCCTGTAAATAATTTTAAGTCATTTGAAAGATAAAAAATTATATGTACGAGCAACCATTATTAGTAAATTTGTTTACTCAGGGACAATATTTATAGTGATTTTTTGCAGTAAAGACCTCAACAAAATTATCTTCATCTCTATAATTTATCTTTAAACTATAAATGTCCAACAAATTTTTTTTTAGTGTATCAGTAGATATTTATCTAGTCCACTTGCCATACACCACTGACTACATGTACTTGTTAGCTGGGATAAAGGGGAATATGCAAGGTACAGGAGTCGCCCCATTCCAGAGACTGCAACCTTGGGTCTTTTTGTGCCCAAGGTGAAGCACCTTATTACTAGTACACTGCATCTCTGTTAGACATTTTATGGGGAAGACAATTTTAGTGGTTCAGGGTTGAGAGGTGAATCAAACCTCTTACCCCTTCAGTACTGGTAGCAGTGTGTCACCACTAGACCAATGATCAACTTGTTCATGCGCCATGACTCAAGTACAACTGTCTTTACTTAACTAAATAAAGAACAATTAAAAAAATAAAATTGTTTGACATTAATTTTCATTGATTTGTTGGTTGACTAATGCCGTATGACTCAAGTACATAAAAGGCTTTATGGTAGTAAGTAGCTGTGTTACAATGTGCACCTTATTTGTTAACAGATATACCAGTGTTGACTGTTTTGTTTGTGTTATTATTATACCTCTCTTCCTTTCTCCATTGTTTAATCCCAAGTAACCCTGTCAAAGGCTCAAAGCTTTGACATCAATATCCCCTTAACTTTCAATGGTCATTATATGATGAAGTCAGACAAAAAACACACACAAAACAACCACTTACTCGCTAGAAGTCAGCGCTTCTGTTAACACCTGAAGAACCGCCTCTAAATTTTCTAAACTGAATCCATTGGAAGGGCTGTCCTTAGACTTTGGTTTATAATTTGGCTGAACCAAACACTTGCACCTACAACAAAAAAGCAAAATGAGTCAGTCTAAGAAATAGCTATACCCCCCCCCCCACCCACCAAGATTTTTTTTACCTTGAAATTGTGACGAAGATTTTTAGCCATAATTACTTAAGCAGACGACAAGTGGAATGGGACAAAGGGAATAGGAGATGTTGACAGGACTCGAAAATAGAGGTTCAAACATTGGTCATTGAAGTATTAACTAGACCATGAGTCTTGCCTTCTGAATATTGTCTCAATGATGTAAACATTTAAGCCAAGTTTGATGAAAGCTCTATAAAGGGCATATGAAATATGGAGACGACATGAAAATGGAGGCTGATACCTTTGACCTTCAAATACACCACTTACTCATGACCTCTGCACGATGTCTCAATGCCTTCAATGCTTGCAACAAGAAAAATGGAGAATCAAACTTTGACCGTTAATTATGACCTTGACCTTGACCTGCCATGACTAACTCATGTTTTCTGCATATTGCTCAATGACCTAACCATTATTAGCCAGTTTTAAGGAAAATTCTATGAAGGATGTAGGAGCTATGAAGTTGAACCAAAAAAGAAGGCTCAAACCTTTGACCTTGATGTATGACCTTGACCTGGAGTGATTTTTTTTCTACACATTATCTCAATGTACACAGGAAATTGTCATGAAAATCCGTTTACAGGTATGGAAGATATGGCGCGACATGAAAGTGTTACAGACAATTTGCATTATGGAGTAACTCCCCTACTGCATTGCCACTGGGTAATTAAACTACTAGTTATACCCTAGTTATACAACAAAAATTGTAACAAACAAAACTAACACAGTGCATTATTTTTGTCAGCTGTTATCACGGGAATACAACACAGGAGTGTTCACAACTCTGAAGATGAAAATAATGTCTTCACACCTACACTTTTTGGTAATAAGATATTTGCAGTTTCAACTTAATTGCTTGAGAAATGTGGAAAAAGTTAACTCAACCAAAGTATAACATATCATGCAGACAAACCAGACAAACAACAAACGCGATCCATTATAAACCTGCTCACACTTTGTTAACAGGGGATAAATAATCATTAAAGCACATTTTCAATCTAAATAGAGCTTTTACTTGTTTCACATCTTAAAAATATTATTAGTTATAAAGTCTGAAAGCTTGATACTTTTTAGTAATAAATGTGTCTTGTTTCCTGCCATAAGTATGACTTAGATATCTTTATTGAAAAGCAAAAAACTTAAATGCTTTGAAAAAACATGTGTTGTCTGGTATTGTTATTTTTGCCTATTTTCATGAGATGAACAAGGCACCAAAGTTTAGATACTACTTAGGCACAATTCTGAGTAGACTTGTATACCTGTCAGAAAAATGATTTTCATTTTTCCCTAAAAGTTCTTCCTCAGTTGCACCTGAAAAATATTTAAAACATTTAGAAGCCAACTCCTTGTTAACCCATTTATGCCTAGTAGACTCTCCCATCCTTCTAAATTGGATCAACTAATTTCCAAAATTAGGGACGTCTAGTATATTTATTTCTATATTAAGAATATTTCTTACAGTAAATCCTTTAAGCAAACAGCGCAGACCCAGATGAGACGCGGCATCATGCTGTTTGCCAAGGCCTTTTTTCTAGACTCTAGGCATAAATGGGTTAAGTTCAGAATTAATAAACTTTAAGCCCATCATCACACATGCTTTGATTTAACCCCACAAAATATGCAGTGAGCTGAGTTTTCACAGTTGAAAGAGACCCCACTTCACAGTTAAGTGACATTTTATTTATTTTAATAATGCAATTAAGGGTGTCACGTTTACAGATTTTTCTAAATGTTTAAACGAAATTAAATAAACGAAACGTTACCGTTTAAACGGTATCCCTATGTCCGTTTTAAAAGCATCAGTACCATCGCATTTCCAAACTGAAAATAGTTATTTCCGGAAGTAATATTCAGTGCATATCCAATTCGCGCAATGACGTCATATTAAAACCATAAAATATTATAAAACAGACCACCCGTATCACCACATGTGTATTCGTCATTTTATAAAAATAATTTAAAGAACGTCGAAAATAATGTAAAATCGATAAAAAATACTGTTTCCTAAAACAAAACGTATTTTGCACATGAAATACAATGTGCATATCGTTTGACCGCAGAAAATGAAAAACCAGTTAACTAGCAAAAACGAAATCAATATATAATTTGGTTAACATATTGCTTTTCAACATGCTACCGCAGTGTTTTACTCTGCTAATCAATCAATTAAAATATTTCAAGATGGCGGCATATGCACTGTTTCGTTGACAAGTAGTAAGATTTTCGGAAAGTAGCGAAGATTTTCCGTTAGTTTCCGTTCATGTATGTGCCATCCGCTAACAAAACAGAAATAAATTACTGCCTAACTCGGTAGCCCGGATTTACCACAAGTACCCGGATTGCGCAGTTCTTCGTCGATATACTTCATAAGGCTAGTTGGCTACGTTATTTGCACCCCAATATGTATTATATTGATATTGATTGTCGTTTAAACGTTTACTGTTTTGGTAAACGTTTTTCAGTAAAACACGAAAAGCGAGCGTTTATACGTTTAAACGTGACACCCTTAAATGCAATTTTGTTGTTGTTGTTGTTTTCTTCAGCCATTTTCTTTTGCTGATATAAATAATGAATGGATAGTGCTCTGTAAAAAGGGAGAAAACTGGGCATAATGCACGTGCATCAAGTGTTGTCCCGGACTAGCGTGTGCAGTCAGCACAAGCTTATCAGGGACGACACTTTCTGTTTTAATGATGTTTTTTTAAGGCAAGTCTCTTCTAAGCAAAAATCAAGTTTAGACAAAAAGTGTTTCCCTGATTAGCCTGTGCAGACTGCACAGGCTATTCTAGGATGACACTTCACACACATCAGCCATTAAATACTTAAAATTGGAAGACATTTTTATCTTTTATGTCGAGCAATGTCAACAGAGGCAATAAGTGTAAACTTTCCATAATTAACCAAAATGCTGCATATATCCACAGGGCCCATAAGTGTGGACTGACCATAATTAACCAAAATGCTGCATATATCCAGAGGGCCCATCCATGTGGGCTTACCATAATTAACCAAAATGCTGCATGTATCCACAAGGCCCATAAGTGTGGACTTACCATAATTAACCAAAATGCTGCATATGTCAGATACCGCAGGGCGCCATCCTGGATCCCTGTGTACGATCTCTATTACTTTGTGCAAGAGATCTGGGAGGCTTTCCTGGTCTTCATACACAGACACTGCAACACACAGGGGGATCAGTATGAACATAAAAGAGCCGCAATTTGTTTAAAAGGGGGTTTTATGCATGTGCTTGAACTGTTGCTTCAGATTAGCCTATGAAGTCCTCACAGGCTATTTAGGGATGACAATATTCCCTTCACAGGATTTTTGCGAAGAAGAGACTTCTGTAACGCTCAAAATCAACAAAAATTTTGTTAAGTATTTCGTAAAATAAAGTTATACAATTAAAAATCAGTGTTCCTTATGGCAATTGCCAAAATTTCAATGCCAGATGTGGTCTGGTAAAATAGATGTTTGTAGATACAAAATTCTCGTTTTTATTATTGTTTTGCATATTTAATTCCATTGTAATTTCCCACAACGATATCTAGTCATACGTCACATGAACACTAACATGGTACCATTTTTGTGTTTGTGTGTCATATGAATAGAGATATATTCGCGGGAAATTAAAATTGAATTAATTATGTCACAAATAAATAAAAACAAGCATTTTGTATCTACACAAATCTATATAATCATACTACATCTAGCGTTGAAATTGTGGCTATTGCTATATGGAACACTGATTGTTTGGGTATTAACTTTATTTTACGAAATATTTACGAAATTTTCGTTGATTTTGAGCGTTATAGAGGCTTTGAACAAAAATATCATTTAAGCAGATAAATACTCATCATCAGACTGCACAGGCTAATCTTGGACAACACTTTGTGCAAATGCATTTAACCCTGTTTTCTCAGAGCGCCACTCAAATAGATCAGCATTTAAATATATGTTAAATTTACAGAACAGAACAATGCTTTATTTAGTTTTACAGGTCATATATAGAGAATAACAGGTTGCTGCCTGATCATTTTGTAATATATCAGGCAAGGCTTAGAATAATATAATGGCAAGGCTTTCCGACCTCAGATTATTGATGAAAGGCCTCCTGTTATTACAGCTAACATATCAACAGAATGTATATACTCTGCCCTTTGTTTTTCATTCATGAGTGACACTTGAAATTCACATTGTCACAAGTCATGGAAAGTTTTTTAAATGGCAATCAAAATTCAAATGCAAACGCTTGGCCAGATGATTACTAGTACCTAATGAGAACACTATTGGCAATATGTAAAGCTTTGAATGTGTTTAGCAGAAAAGTTAAATTGATATGGACTAAATACATATTTGTTAGTGTGCGCCTTAATTGCTAAATAGAACACAATATTTTCACATCGTCAACATGTTCCAATTTTTAGGGCCAAGCTCTGTCAAACAAATGATCTGAGGCTTTCACAGTTTTTAACAACAGGTCTAGAGACATTTTAATAAAATAAATATTTGCAAGTCAATTATTAAAGGAATTACTGATAAAGCTACCATCAAGGAATGATCAGATATCTGATCACGGGAGCAGTGGAGGAGAGTAATGGTTGACAGCTTAAAAGCATCATGTTAATTATTAAAGAATTTAATCAATTTTAACTAGAGCACACTTATTATTGGCGGGTTTCCAGGCATTTCAACTTTTACCACATACAGAATGCAATTATGGCCTGAATATTGAATGTTCATTCAATTAGTATGCCATTTGAAATACTCATTTTAAATATTGCTTCACGTCAACAATAATTTTAGGATTTATTTTGCATATAATTAAGGTGGAAAGAATTTTATAAAACATTCATAACTTACTGTTCATAACAAATACAGATAGTAAATTGCCATGGGTAGTTTTTAACAATCTTTAAAGAAAGACCAATCTTCTGACTAAATTTCATGAAGATTGGAAAATAAATGTGGCCTCTAGAGTGTTCACAAGGTTTTACTATAGCCATAACAGGAAAAATGCCCCGCCCCTTGGCAGCCATGTTTTTCAAGCAAACGTAACCATTTTCGAACTAATCCAAGATATTATTGAGACCAATCTTCTGACCAAATTTGAAGATTAGACAATAAATGTGGCCTCTAGAGTGTTAACAAGGTTTTACTTAAGCCATATAAGGAAAACTGCTCCGCCCCCTGGCGGCCATGTTTTTTCACCGATCTGGACCATTTTCTAACTTGTCTGAGATATCAATGAAACCAATGTTTTGACCAAGTTTCATGATGATTGGGCAAAAATTGTGACTTCTAGAGTGTTCACAAGGTTTCTCTATAGCCATATAAGGAATACTGCCCCACCCCCTGGCGGCCATGTTTTTCAACGGACCGGAACCATTTTTAAACTCAACCAACATATCATTTAGACAAACATTTTGACAAAAATAAATGAAAACTGGGCATCAAATGTGACTTCTACAGTGTTCACAAGGTTTTTCTATTTTTTGATCTAGTGACCTAGTTTTTGACCCAGCATGACCCAGTTTCGAACTCAGTCGAGGTATCAATGCGACAAATATTTTGACCAAGTTTCATGAAGATCTGACAACAAATGTGGCCTCTAGAGTGTTCACAAGGCAAATGTTGACGATGCACGACACATGACACACGACGGACAAAAGGCCATCACAAAAGCTCACCATGAGCACGCTGTGCTCAGGTGAGCTAAAAACGCACTAAGTTACCCCGTGACCTAGTTTTTGACCCGGCATGACCCATATTCGAACTTGACCTGGGCATCATCTTGATACAACATCTAACCAAGTTTGGTGAAGATCGGAAAACAACTTGAATTAGAGAGCGGACAATTAATACGGACCGATAGACAGACCGACAGACAAACTCACTCCTATATACCCCCCTAAACTTTGTTTGTGGGGGTATAATTACCTTAGAATCTGACTGTGTATTTGTGTATTACAATGTCTACCTAGACTGGTATTTAGGTTTACTCTCCTTTTTGTTTGTAAAAATACAATAACTAACATACAAAAAAGGCAGAGTATATATTAAAGACAACTCTTGCAAAGAGTAGGCCAACCACCTTGGGTGACATCATTCTCTTTAGGGAGCAATAGTTTAAATACGCCTGAAGTTCAGTTATTTCCTCGCCCGAGACATCATGTGGGGCTCATTATATCATTAGACTTATGAAGGTTGGGACCGATAAGGAATCATAGTTGCAATTTCCAAGTATTTATTTTTACTGAAAGACATTTAATTGGAATGGTCTTATGTTGAAGGTTGAAACAAGAGTACTGTGAGTGACCCCCCACTTGTTCAGTATGGTGACATTAAGAGTACTGTGAGTAGCCCCCACTTGTTCAGTATGGTGACAACAAGAGTACTGTGAGTAACCCCCACTTGTTCAGTATGGTGACAAGAGTACTGTGAGTAACCCCCACTTGTTCAGTATGGTGACAACAAGAGTACTGTGAGTAACCCCCCACTTGTTCAGTATGGTGACAACAAGAGAACTGTGAGTAACCCCCCACTTGTTCAGTATGGTGACAAGAGTACTGTGAGTAACCTCCACTTGTTCAGTATGGTGACAAAGGTACTGTGAGTAACCCCCACTTGTTCAGTATGGTGACAAGAGTACTGTGAGTACGGTAACCTCCACTTGTTCAGTATGGTTACAAGAGTACTGTGAGTACGGTAACCCCCCACTTGTTCAGTATGGTGACAAGAGTACTGTGAGTAACCCCCCACTTGTTCAGTATGGTGACAACAAGAGTACTGTGAGTAACCCCCCACTTGTTCAGTATGGTGACAAGAGTACTGTGAGTAACCCCCACTTGTTCAGTATGGTGACAACAAGAGTACTGTGAGTAACCCCCACTTGTTCAGTATGGTGACAACAAAAGTACTGTGAGTAACCCCCCACTTGTTCAGTATGGTGACAAGGGTACTGTGAGTAACCCCCACTTGGTAAGTATGGTGACAAGAGTACTGTGAGTACGGTAACCCCCAACTTGTTCAGTATGGTGACAAGAGTACTGTGAGTACGGTAACCCCCACTTGTTGAGTATGGTGACAAGAGTACTGTGAGTACGGTAACCCCCACTTGTTCAGTATGGTGACAACCATCTAAACACAGGCCGCTGGCATGGGTATTGAACTCCAGGCATCTTGGTATAAAAGGCTTGCAACAACAACTTCAGTATCTTGACAGCTATATAGCAATTAGGATCTGAAGATGACCCTGCTTTCATAGTTTTGAAAGTGAAAGTGAATTGAGCTGGGATCAAAATATAGTCATTAAACTAGTTATCATATTTTATAATGTTTTGTACACTATCATCATAGTTTTAGCATGTAAACACTTCCATAGTCAATAGGTGGGACATATGATATGGGAAGTAAAAATCTAAAAGTTTATTGCAACACTGTCATGCTTTTTTATAGTATCAATCTTTTAAACTGAGATTTCAGCAGGTTTGTAAACATTTTGCCTGAAAACATTTAAGAGGCCATACTATTTTACTCACTTAACAAGAACATCCATCTCATGAATTCATCTTTGCAAACTATTTTCCCCAAGCAGTGTGGAATGGCACCCTTGGTGAGCAGCTGTTTGTACTCATCTGCAAACAAGCAGGCTTGTGAGCCTCGTTCCGGGAAATGGGGGCTTAATGCTTGTGTCATCCCAGATAAGGCTGTACAGTCTGCACAGGTCAATCAGGGGGGACACTTAAAAGGTTTTTTTTTCATATAGAAGAAATCTCTTCCTAGAATAAATCCAGTTCAGGCTGAAAGTGTTCTCCCTGATTAGCCTGTGCAGACTGCCCAGGCTAATCTGGGCCAAAGCTTTATGTGAATGGATTAAGCCCCATTTTTCCAGATGGCAGCTCATTTACTTCTCTAGATTTTGGGTTGTCACTGGTTTTCTCTATCCATTCATGACATAGTACTACATAAATTAAAACTATTAATGAAATAATGTATAAATATGTAATAAAGCTGAATGCTTTCAATGACACTGTGTTGTTTTTTTTCTTCATGATTCAAAGCTATTCATTTTTTTAAGCCAATAAAAGACAATACTTCAAGCTTGACATCGTTTTAAAAACTATTTAAAATTAAATAAAACTAAATTCATCAAAATAAAGACAATATAATTTTTTACTACGAACTCCAAAACACATTCCAAAATTCAGTCCAACAAATGCCATCAGGCAACACTAACAAGTTCAAAGAAATATTAAGTTGTTATATATATAATTAAACAAGCGATGTGTTTGTCAGAAACACAATGCACCCTTCTGCGCCGTTTTGAAGCCATATATTTGACCTTGAAGGATGACCTTGACCTTTCACCAATCAAAATGTGCAGCTCCAAGATATACGCATGCTTTCCAAATATCGAGTTGCTATCTTCCATATTGCAAAATTTGACCTTGACCCTTTACCTTGAAGGATGACCTTGATCTTGACCTTTCACCTCTAAAATGTTCAGCTCCATGAGATACGCATGCATGCCAAATATCGAGTTGCTATCTTCAAAATTGCAAAATTTGACCTTTGACCTTGACCTTTGAACATGAAGGATGACCTTGATCTTTCACCACTCCAAATGTGCAGCTTCATGACATAGGCATGCATGCCAAATATCAAGTTGCTATATTCAATATTGCAAAATTTGACCTTTGACCTTGAAGGATGACCTTGACCTTTCACCACTCAAAATGTGCAGCTCCATGAGATACACATGCATGGTAAATATTGAGTTGCTATCTTCAATATTGCAAAATTTGACCTTTGACCTTGACCTTTGACCTTGAAGGATGACCTTTACCTTGACCTTTCACCACTCAAAGTGTGCAGCTCCATGAGATACACATACATGCCAAATATCAAGTTGTTATCTGCAATATTGCAAAAATTATTAACAATGTAAAAGTTTTCGAACGGACAAACAGACGCCGTATATTTGACCTTTGACCTTAAAGGCGACCTGAACACTGACCTTTCACCACTCAAAATGTGCAGCTCCATGAGATACACATGCATCCCAAATATCAAGATGCTTACTTCAATATTGCTAAGTTTGACCTATGACCTTGAAGGATGACGTTGACCTTTCACCACTCAAAATGTTCAGCTCCATGAGATACATATGCATGCCAAATATCAAGTTGCTATCTTCAATATTGCAAAAGTTATGATCAAGGTTAAAGTTTTGGAACAGAATGACAGACAGACAGACAGGCAAAAAAAAATAATACCCCCAAACATTGGATCCGGGGCATAAAAATGCGAATCTGTTTTTAAAGAAATGAGTTAAAACATGCATAGCTGAACAATAGCCCCATACTTACGTGCTTCAAGATTGTGCACGTGTTTCTCAATCACAGAATCATTCACATTTCTAAAACCACAGTGACATGGATGAAGACCCGCGTCAAAGTTGCACAGGTACCGCTCAGGATGGAACACATGCATGCCTGGGCGCTCTTGACGCATACACGAGTCATGCATGTGAAACTGCTTCAGAACCCGTGCATGTTGGTCCTGAAGTCCTTTGCCTGCAGGTCCTGGTGGGTGAAAAAAAATGAACTATCAACTTAAGTAATTTTACCCTCTTTAAGTTCTTTATAAAATATGCAATTGTTGTCCATTAAACCCTTTTTCCATGTGAGCAAAAAATAAATTGAACGATAAATTTCAGTTATGAACGTTTTCTTTCCTTTTTTTTTCACTTGTATTTTTTTTCCATTTTCAACATATTTCAGTCATGGCAAGGCATGGTGGACCTACTAAAACTTTTCTTTGGTTAGCTGGTTTTTCAGTACTAAGCACTCATACTTAGTCAGTTATCCCTCAATTGTTGTCTATTTTCAATAACAAGTTCCTTATCAAATATACTTATATTATTTATATTTTTTTATTTTATTGCAAAAATAATTATTTCATAATTGACTACAATAAGTCTTATCACTTGTGTTTGTAGGAACAAAACATGTGCATGACTATTAATATTTGGCAATAAGGGCCTGAGAATAATCAGAGTACTTCAGGTTTTTGCTCAAAATTTATATAACCAGCAGACACAATTCTTTTATCACATGCCATACCCTGTTTCCCATGTAATATAACCATTACATATATTTTTATCTTACACATGTATAATATACTTTTAAATTGTTTTCATTGGCTTAATTTTTGTTTATTTACCAATCACATTTTGTTATTTTGCTGAAATGACGTTGCAACGTCAAATGAAGTCACAAAATGTTAACAACATTCGGGATTTATCATTATGTTTGTGTAAATATTTATTTAATTTGCTCATTTAAAGGCATGTGATAAAAAAGATCTGACACTCGTTGTCATATCATACCATATTTCATTAAACTTGTCCAGGAAATTCGTATAAAGCTCGCCAAAGGCTGGCTTATTAACAAAATTCCTGTACTCGTTTAATAAAATATGGTATGATATGACAACTGGTGCCAGATCCTATATATATAAACTTAAGAATTTTTGTACAAAATATGGGAATATAAGAATCCATTGACTGTTTGACAGTGAATCCAAGGAGAGGATCTTTGAAAAACATGGTAACGTTGAATTATAAGACTCACTCATTTGAATGAAAAGACTAAATTTATCATTCAATTTCTTAGTGACGGCACAAAGTAATCCCTGTGCATAAAAAAAGCATTTTACCAGACAGTTCATTATCATCCTCAATGGCATTTATGAAACCTCCGCTCTTTGTCTGAAAAGAAGAAAGGCAAATTTCTACCCACTATGTATGCAAATTATATCAAAACTTTCATAGCTGCACCAAATTTTCGTAAACAACTGGCCAAATGAAATGTTTCTTTTACACCAATCTTCACAACATTATATCGTAGCTGTGGTTCTCAAATCTTGTAGCTAAAAAATGCCAACTTTTCTGGAGAGAGAAGAAGCCGTCACATTTTTTTATAACGATGTTTTAGATATTGAAATTCTGTAAAAATACCAAACAAATGAAGCTGCAAAATACAGTATAAGCAGTAGACGCGTAAGTAATACTGATAAATCATACTGATATTCAGAAATGGTTGCTACGATATTTTGTCACCACAGTTTTGTCATTTTAATGAGGTACGACAATTCGTCCTGATAGGAAACCTCGTAGCTGCAAATATAAAAATGTTTTTGTCAAATTTGTCCAAAGGAAATGACGTACCTATAGGGTAAATGACGTAGCAATAAAAGCCGCATCACAATTTGTCAGGATGAAAGGATGTAGCTTTGAAACATGCATGATTTTATTGTTATTAAATCATTTTAAATAAAAACATAGCTTTCTAAGTAAATGATTAAATAGAGGACGCATAATGTATAATAATTAATCAGAAATTCCTTTAAATATAAAAAATATGAGTACTGTTTACAAAAAAAAATGTTTTTTTTTTCTCATAAGTTTTATCTGTTAATTGCAACATAAAAGTAATTTCCCTTATGTAGGATAAGAATGAACATCGTTTAACTACTTACCATTAACAGAATATGCTTTAACTTCCATGAAACACACTTTTTTAATGTTTATTCGCGACTACAAAATTTCATGTGTTTCCACAATCGCTACGACTTTTTGCCCGACAAAAAAGCCAACAATCAAGCTACATCATTTCGTCACGCGGCTTTTTTAAGGGCTCTGATTGGCGTAGAGCTACTAGATATAGCACAAAACACGCGCCAGACTTCATATATTGGTTAAAGACGAAAAAAAAATGAAAATTTTGGAGCTACGAGGTTTGAGAACGACAGCGACGATATACCTTTTAATTCTTTTAAAGTGAAATGACATCATTGGTTTGTGCAAACGTTTACGTTATGTCGTTTATAGATGTTAAAACCAAAAGTGAAATGAAATTACACCAGAACATAAAAGTGATTTGTGGCCTTCATATTTTATAAACAAGAGCTGTCACCTTAGGATGACTTATGCCCCCTATAAACGCTTGATAGAAGTTATGAGCTTTTTTCGAAACCTTAACGCAGATTTCGAAACCTAAATGCGGACCCTAAGTTCAAGGTGAAGGTCACAGGGATCAAAATTTGTGTGCGTATGGAAAGGCCTTGTCCATATACACATGCATGCCAAATATGAAATTGCTATCTGAAGCGACATAGAAGTTATGAGCATTTTTCGAAACCTAAACGCAAAGTGTGATGGACAGATGGACAGACAGACAGACGGACGGACAGTCCGATCACTATATGCTTCGGGGGCATAAAAAAAACTTCTAAACACATGACATTGTAACTTTAAAAATTCAATAGTATTTTTCCACATTTCATCAGTGTATAAAATGTCAGGAAAATTAACCTAGTTTAGGCATAAATGCTGTTGGCTTTTGTGCAATTAGAGGTTATTTGTCCGACAGTTCATACAATAATCACATGCAATTAAATAAAATTTACTTAAAACATCATGAGTTTTTATTGATTCATTCTTATATGATTTACTAAAATCTGATCATGACCATAAGAATATTTTGGCCCCCAAAATCGAACATGTATGTTTAATGTATGAAAAGTGCATTTTATTGTATGATGTATGTACCCAGTAGATGAACAGAAAGAACAGGATGATAAACACTTAGATATAGTAAGAGCAAACTATCAAAACTAAAATAAAAATGCTTTGTCAGGCAGATTATTTATTACTTGATGCTCAACACAAAATGTAATATTACCTGTAATAATGTTCTGATTTCCTCGACTTCTTTCTCTACTCGTATCTGCAAAAGAAAATTAAAACAATCTTGGCATACAAAATAAACTAGATACAACTTCTGACAAAGTGTGGTGAAGATCGGATGTAAACTACTTGAATAAGAGAGGGGACACCATGCTGATTGTGTAAAATGAACTAAGTGACCCTGTGACCTAGTTTTTGATCTGGCATGGCCCATGCTCTAATTTGACCTAAAGATCATCTAGATTAAACTTCTGGCAAAGTTTGGTGAAGATCAGATGAAAACTACTTGAATTAGAGAGAAGACACCATGCTGAATCTTAAAAAACACACTAAGTGACCCCGTAACCTAGTTTTTGACCCGGCATGACCCATATTCAAACTTGACCTAGACATCATCAAGATTCAACATCTGACCAAGTTTGGTGAAGATCGGATGAAAACAACTTGAATTAGACAGCGGACACTTAATACGGACCGACAGACAGACCGACCCATGACAAGCTCACTCCTATATACCCCAATAAACTTCGTTTGTGGGGTAATAATTATATAAATGAACTATAGATAGATTCATGTCAATAGAATTAACTAGTTGTTGATGGGTTTTTTTTCTATTTAATATTAACAAAAAATTGTACACTAATTTTTTACCTTAACATGGTTTCTTAATAATCAATCAGTTTGATAAAGTCTCACTATGCGTTTTAAAGGAGCTTGTTCACAGATTGATGAGATGACAATTGTCTAACGTTTTGTGGTAAATTCACAACATAATAGATCACTGTTCGCCAAGTACCATATAAACTAAGGACATAGACTCATGCTGACAAATACAGTGTTTGGTTTTTATCATTATCATAATTTGTAATCTATAAAATCAGCAAGTGTTAAAAACATGAAAATGATCTTATAATCTCAAGTATTTCTATCATTTTCCATTAAATTTGTGACAACTGGAGGATGGTCTTTATAAATTATATATAATTAAGGATGAACTGTAACAGTCAAGATGGTTGAGAGATTAAGGTACTAGCCTTCTAAACTTAAGGAGCCTGGTTTGAATCCTGATGGTCGTCCATTTTTATATCTTAAATCGCATCTTAGGAAAACTGGGCATCATGCATGTGTGATAGGTGTATTTCCAGATTAGCCTGTGCAATCCAAACAGGCTAATTATGGATAACACTTTCAGCTTTTGTGGATTTTTTGTTTGAAAGAAAACTCTTCTAAAACAATAATCTAGTATACATGTAGGCAGAAAGTGTTGTCCCTGACTACGACACTTTACACAGATGCCTTAACCCTTACAGTGCTGGAACCGAATTTTTAAGGCCTTTGCAAACAGTTTGGATCCAGATGAGACGCCACAGAACGTCGCGTCTCATCTGGATCCAAACTGTTTGCTATTCTGATAGTATTCTTTGAAAAAAATCGAAGAAAATGCTAATTTTAGAAATTCAGCAGACAACATTTTAGCAGATGACAAATTACCCAGCATGCAAAGGGTTAAGCCAAGTCTACCCAGAACGCAGCTCGTATCTATCACTTAAAAGCATTAAATGTTAACCTTCAAAATAAAATCTGTGCACAAGTCATTTTACAATGTTTTTTGGATAAAAACTGTACACAATGTATCTTAAGTTCCAACAAACATTTTGATATTTAATGTAGGTACAAATCAAGATATCATGCAAGGAAATTGCCAATAACAGCCTATAGATGGTTTCTGGTCGAACCCAAAAGGTTTAAAAAAACTAAAGTTCTATAATTACATGTTCCTTGTGTTCTGTCAGAAGCTTTTCCAAGGAAAAGGATTGTGATGAGGACTCTAATGATGAAACTGGACTGGACAATGCACCCTAAAACAGCAACAAAAACACAGTTGTTATAAACAAGTCTAAAAAAACTATTAGAAAATAATATTGCAGTTCTAAATAAGGAATAATCTTCCAATTTGTATTCAAAAGGCAAGTTAGCTGTGAACAATTCAAGACTAGAGAAATCTCTGGCTATATTTGTCCAAAAAAAATGTATTGTTTATACATCTCCATAAACCAACATACACATGTAATGGAAATGCTCTAAGCTGCCATTAACAGATTATTTGATGTTCACTATTAGTAACCATCTAGTAACAAACATGCATGTCTGTTAAGATGGGGCACGGAGAAGGGGGTTGGGGCACAGAATGTTTTGGGAATTTAGGAAAAGAGGCTTTGGACTTTATGATTAAAAAACACCATGTTGTTTCGTCTAAAATTGGGAAATTAAGATGCTTTTTATTTTCCTTTCACAAACTTTAAAGTTTAGAATTAAAGTGCACTTAAATAGTGAAGAACAAAATTTCAAGGAAATGTGGAAATTGATTATTATACACTGATGTATGCAGACATAAATTGTTTGTTATACATTTTTATCAAAATAAAATTAACTTTCTTTGAAATTTACATTGTTCCTCTTATTTGTACATATGAGCCGTGTTATGAGGAAACTGGTTATAATGCATGTGCGTAAAGTGTCATCCCAGATTAGCCTGTGCAGTCCGCACAGGCTATCTGGGATGACACTTTCCGCCTAAACTTGATTTTCGGCAAGGAGGGACTTCCTTGAAACTAAAAATACCATAAAAGCGACAAGTGTCGTCCCGGATTAGCCTGTGCGGACTGCACAGGCTAATCTGGGACAACACTTTACGCACATGCATGAAGCCAAATTTTCTCAGAACAAGACACATATATTATGTGGAAATGGGAGATGACATCAAACTTAGAATTGGGGTGATTTTCACACACAAAACTGTGCATATCTTGCTATGCATTTGAGTTTGTTATATTCTGTCAGAGATTTCAATGCACGTAAAAAAACAAGAGGGCCTGAAAGGCCAAAAGTCACTCACCTGAGATACAAAGGAACTGACCTGTTTTGTGCAGCCCAAGATATCATTTAAAATAAAATTCTGACCATTAGTTTCATGAAGAGTGAACAATAAATGTAAATTTTAGAGTGCTAACAAGGTTTTACTATAGCCATATAAGGATAACTTTGCTGCTACCTGGCGGCCATGTTTTTCAACAAACTGGCACTGTTTTCAAACTAATCCAAGATAATGACCAAGTTTTATGATGATTGCACAATAAATGTGACTTTTAGAATGATATAACAATTTTTTTACTATGGCCATATATTAAAGGAAAAATGCCCCGCCCCCTGGCGGCAATGTATTTCAACCAACCTGAACCATTTTAAAACTCGTAACAAGATATCATATGGAAAAATGCTCTAACTATGTGTCATAATGATCAGACAATAAATGTGGCCTCTAGAGTGTTAACAAGGTTTTACTATAGCCATATAAGGAAAAATGCACAGCCCCCTGGTGGCCATGTTTTCAACAGATGACCCACCCCCCTTGTGGCCATGTTTTTCAAGCAATCAGAACCATTTAAAATTTAACCAAGATATCATTGGGAAATATCTTGGTACAAAGTTTTATGATGATCAGACAAATTGAGACAATAAATGTGGCCATAACTGTTACTCACATTGGTGTGAATCGCAGAATGCCAGAGGGAGGGCATATCCGGAACTTCATCATCATCTGACATCTCATCAGAGTCCATTTCATAAATCCCTGAATGTACAGATAAATCCCTCTGAGAGATCTCTCAATCCACCTGCTATGTGTGAAGTCTCTGATCCACGTATTCAAATTAAGAATTAAAAGGCTCAAGCCTTTTCCTGGCATATCTAAGGATCGTTACATGGACTCATTCTCAAACCAAAATTTAAAAAAAAAATGAAAAGAAATTACTGATCTCCAAAAAAAGGTTCTTTTTTTAAGTAAGTGTCTAATGATTATTATATCTCAATTGTATTTCAAATACATCAACCAAATATATACATGTGTAGCAGGGTTCGGTATAAGGAGAACTTACCGGGTATACTGCCTTGCTATATGAGCTAGCTTTTACAAAGACGCGATAGTGTCTTCCTGATTTGGGGATTTTTCTGGCTGGGTTACATAGGCGCCCAACGTAAAAACACCATATGTGTCAGACGTCCCACAGATATCATGACAACAGGACATTCGTGGAAGAATTTCACAATTGGAGGTGGTGTATGTAGCGGGGTTCGGTATAAAGAGAACTTATACTGCCTTGCTTTATGAGCTAGCTTTTATAGCGACGCAGTAGAGTGTCTGTCTGATTTGGTCCCGGGTTCAATCCCCATGGTGGTCAGGGATTTTTCTGGCTGGGTTACACATGTAAGTATAATTTATAAGCTTTTGTTCTTCTAATTTGAATTTTTATTAAGAAATATATCAATGTAGCAAGGTTCTGTATATGAAGAACTTATACTGCCTTGCTATATGAGCTTGCTTTTAATGTGACTCAGAAGAGTGTCTGCCTGATTTAGAACCGGGAGGTCCTGGGTTCAATCCCCATTGTGGTCAGGATTTATCTAGCTGGATTAAGATTAGCGCCCTATATGTGTTAGTTTTTTGTTGTTTTTTCCCCAACCAGTGGCCTTTTTGCCAATGCCCTAAATTGCAATTTTTACCTAAATGGACAGCCCAAGCTTTATTACGATGTTAATATATAAATTTAATGACAAATGGGCTAAAATCAGAAAAGTCCCTATATAAATAGATATAATGGGCTATTTTTTGTATGAGTGGGATTCAAGGTTAATGACGTTTTTCAACTTTTAGTCACTTATTTATCTTATTGTTAAAGCTAGTACGTACTTTTTGGTACTGGCAGCCTTAATGAAACACACATTAAAAAATTACATTTTGATTGCTGAACAAATATTAAAATACTCCTAATATCGTCAAAAACATACGTTGAATGCCAGAAATTGCTTGCATTTATTCATAATTAACTTTACAAACATATAATGGTGGGTGGGCTTATGAATTATAAATAGAAAAAAGAGAGAAAAAAATGTTACATTATTAAAATTGTTGGGACTTCTTTCACTTTCAGTTTCACATACTCTTGACTCAATCATCAATGATACAGATAAAATTTAGAATGAGTTATCTTGTTATGTTTTAGCTAAAGAAACTTCAGCGTACAGTTTATATAGTATTGACAGACCTGTATATAAAGTCGCGCCTGTCAAAAATCATAAAAAGCGACATTTAAAGTTATGGAAGCCAGAACGGCGGCCCGCCAGAACTAGTTATGTTTAAATTCGTTTAACATCGTTTATAGTTTCCGTTCATTTCCGCAAAGAGTCTTGATTAAACTTGCTTAAACTGTATACAATATTGATGTCTAGTGGTAGTTTGTGACAAGATTAAACTAGAAATACCTGACATTCTGACTTCGTTGTGTTTTTATGGAATAATACAAGTACAACGTAACCTTTCTTTTTCAAAGGCTACATTCCAACTGTAATAAGGTCACAATACACTAAATATTTTCCTTAAATATTCAATTTGAACGCAAAAATTTTAAGCGCACATAAATGCAACATTTTCAATTTAAAGACCACCCTTACCATACTTTTTCTAAAACAGCATTTTTAACTGAATTTATATTAACATGAAAAATGTGTAGCAGATACTTTGCAAAAAAAGAACTTCACACAAATCATAATCATCTTTTTGGCACGTTCTTTTTATGCTCCCAAAGGATTCACAAAATAGCCACAGTTCGCCGCGACGAGACATCAAACAACTCCAATTTTTTCCAATTATGTGATAGTGAACCATTCAGAAGCCTAGTGGATGGAGGGTTTTAATGACTTACTTAATAGAGATTTTGTATGTATTTGTACTCAAATAAAATGCTATGTAGTCAATGACTGTTGTATTATTACAACTAAATTGTTTTTTACTTTGAATATTTATTTACGATTCATTTAAGTAGGCCTAGTATTCCATGTTTACAGCAGAAATAAGGCCGACCATGTGATTGATAAAACGGGTTAACACTAAAACCATTGACGTAAACGAATATATGAAACCATCTCCAATTATTTTCAAGGTTGGTAATAATTACCCGATAATGGCATTATTGACGCGCGTGTTAAGCCTAACTGTAGGCTCTATCTGGGGATCGGTTAGAGCCTGAATAATTGAGTCGCGTTCTGAGAAAACTGGGCATAATGCATGTGCGTAAAGTGTCTCCCTGATTAGCCTGTGCAGTCCGCACAGTCTAATCAGGGACGACACTTTCCGCCTTTATGACATTTTTCGTTTAAACGAAGTCTATTCTTAGCAAAAATCCAATTTAGGCGGAAAGTGCCGTCCCTTATTAGCCTGTGCGGACGGCACAGGCTAATCTGGGACGACACTTTTCGCACATGCATTATGACCAGTTTTCTCAGAGCACGACTGAATTAATTCCAGTAGCGTCATAATGCACTATCAACACACGCCTGAAAAGCAAACACATAACATTTCAACATAAGACTAGGAACAATAAAGCAAAAATACAATTAAAATGTTATTACAACACATAAAGGAATACATTATTTAAGGGAGTGTATTTTTTAATATTGCTCAGCTCAAATGTTAATTAATTTAGTTTATAAATTGCTAACTGTTGACTGAAATATTTTTCCGACTGAAGGAAACAAGAAACTCAAAATGATTCAATGACCCCGGAAAATACAACTCCCCACGCCCCCTCCCTAAAAAACAGTAATATCAGAAGCAGCAATAGCAGCAACGAAATCATATATAACTTTTTAATCGCTATCATTATGAACAAATTATAATTATTCTCTCCTTATTCATGCTCCTTGCAATCTGCATCAATTAATTAGCAATTACAGCAGCGATAATAGGCGCCGCTTTTGATATGCTAATGATGTCTAAATAAAATGAGCCGCGTTTTGAGAAAACTGGGCATAATGCATGTTCGTAAAGTGTCGTCCCAGATAGGAACAGGCTAATCAGGGACGACACTTTCCGCTTTTTATGGTATTTTAGTTTCAAGGAAGTATCTCCTTACCGAACATCAAGTTTAGGCGTAAAGTGTCGTGGTGCGGACTGCACAAATCTGGGACGACACTTTACGCACAAGCATTAAGCCAAGATTTCTCAGAACGCGGCTCAAATAAAAATGGCAAATGCATAATACGCTTCAGAATGCTTCGTTTACGGAATTCGCTATTGTAAATATTCGCACTTTTGTTTTTGACATTCTATTGATCAGATAACATGTTTTATATTCGTAGAATTGTTAAACCGACACTTATTTATCGATTTAATTGTAAATTATTGAAAGGCTCGTCAGAAACGCTTCCCGCATACTGATCAGGTTGCTAAGTGTTCAGACAATGCGTATCCTGAGGATGAAATATAACGTTTGATAAATAGTATGGTCCACGGGGAAACATACTCTATATTAAATAATTCATAAGTTTCATTTTAAAATATTCGATTTTCTAGAACGCCGTTTTATTAGGCAAAACACATGTTTGCTTCTGGTAAATTTGCGAACGTTTGTTTCTGGTAAATTGGCACAAACATATCGTAAACACGGGTAGGAAGGAACATGATAACACAGCATACAACTTAATGTCAGAGGCAAATGGTCTTAATTCTACCATAGTGTTTCGCAGGCAAAGTTGATTTCCTTACAATTTATTTTTAAATAAGATTATTCAGCTGTAAAAGTTAAAGCGAAATCTTCCTGGCTGACCAGGTGAAGTCGATTCCCTAAAATGTACGCAAGGACGAACAAGCGCAGCGTTAAATAAATGACAATTATTGCGTCATGTTTAAGTGTTCGAATGTTTTCGATTAAGGTCGGTCAACTTGAAACAAACATAGTTTTAGCCTTTCAACCGGTAGCATGCTTATTAAAATTTAATGAGAATACACGGCGCTGGTTACCAGGCCGCAATCCTATCTTGCTTCGGAGTCAAGCGTCCATGATGGAGCTGTTGTGAAAATCGTCACCTCAAGGTATTTAATTTGGCTTGTTTTGATGTTATGAAAGATTTTTATATGGATCACGGGAATATCAGCACCGTTTTGAGTTCATTTACATGTACTATATTTGATCCGCATTATGAGAAAATGGGTCTTTTGTCAATGCGGCCAGCGTAGCTCCAGAACAGGCTGCACTTCCGTGTCCGAAAATGCGCAGGTATTCTGGGCTTAAAATGGCCATATATGGCATAAATGGAATAGGACCCATTTTCGCTGGTCATTTTATCCGTAATAACTCGTGTAATCGTTGAACATTCCGTAGTCTTGTTTTGTTTAAGTTTCATACAAGTTTTTATAAATCGTTTGAATACCGCCTCAATTTCACGTCTTTCCTTTAAAGATATCCTAATAATAATAATAATAATAATAATAATAATAATAATAATAATAATAATTATTATTATTATTATTATTATTATTATTATTATTATTATTATTATTATTATTATTATTATTATTATTATTATTATTATAGTTATAATAATTCAAAATAATTGTTTGTCCTCTCTGTAATTTCAAGATTGATTTGCTTATTTATTATAAGAGGTATTTGACCAAATAAATAGAGCGCTTAAAGGGGCCTTTTAAATGCTTTATATTGATAAATGTAAACATTGGATCTTAAAAGCTCCAGTAAAAAATCAAGAATAAAATTAAAACAAGGAAAAAAAAGTAGCCGGTACCAGGGCTCGAACAAGTGACCCCCGGAGTCCTGGAGTTAGTCTGAAGTAAAAACGCATAAGCCCTCACGGCTATTTCGCCGAGTATACACAGAAAAAGTATTTTATACCTTATAATAGCAATCTTCGTAGTTTCGTAAATTTAAACGACAACAACAGAACTCTACAAATTATTCAATCGTTTCGCGTTGCAACGCTTTATAATTTTTAGGTTTTCGAATCGTCAAAAGATACGTATAATGGCTATATTGGTCTATGGTAATGTTCAGTAATACTGTTTCCTCACAAATATCATAACTAAAACGAAAATTTGCGAATCTGAAACAACTTTTTTCAATTTTGTCAATTTACCAAACCGTGAAAAGATCCCTTTAAATTGAACTATGTAGTGTATGTTTCTGCAAATATGTTTGTTAGATAACATATACCTTTTTATGGATCGCTCAAATCGATGTGTCTAATTATTTACTATAAAGAAATTATGTGTTCAGTTCTATTTACTATCGATAAAAGTTCTAAAGAATCGATTTAATTAATAACAATGTATGCGACCATCCTCTCTGGAACCGAAATGTAAATTCCGTTTGCTTGGTGGGTGGCATGCAGCCTTTCATGAATCGTCTAATTTGATTCTTATTATTTTAATGTCATTCCTCAAACTTTTGGGATATTTTAAACGTGATATGAATAACATTAAAGCATTTATGAATTATTATTTTTATAGTGTTCCCTGCATTCGTTGAACCGAGGTAGGATTTACGTTTATTTACTCTGACGTTCTATAAAGTTATCTTATTGTCAACATTTCCATACATTTCTCCATTCTTTCAATCTAAAATTGTCTAGTATCATTTCATCAAGCGTTTAAATTAAATTTAATATTTTCAGTTTCTCATCAAATCCATTTTAATTGTTTTTTTTAATGTAAATACAAATACATAGCATTTATATAGCGCAAAATTATATACATATTCAATTGCGCTTCACAATTTGTAATGTAATGTAATTTGATATAGTCAATAATGGGCTTATTGGAAGAATATATAACGCGATGTATATTTTTATAGATAAATAATTTACGCGTTCATGTATAAGGTATGTTAGTAAATAGTTTGATCATTTTCACAAAAAAATCACCGTCCCGCTTTTCATGTATAAGGTATATTAGTAAATAATTTGATCATTTTCACAAAAAAATCACCGTCACGCTTTTCATGTATTATTGATTGGTTGATAATATTTATATGATAATGTTAACAATTGCATATACTTTTACTCACTATGGATTGGCGTGTCTTATTTGATATGAGACTACTTCATAACTTTACACTTAACAATTTTTGTTTTGTTAAGCAATAGTGAAGCAATCCCCATGTTTGTGCGAATTTGTTCAACATGTTCTAGTTTTGAAAAAAAAATCTATTTCCAAGAGACCGCCAATGAAAAGATAGGGTAGATCGGGCATTTGTTTGTTTTGTTATGAATAGTTTTTTTATTTACTTGACACGAGTTTTTCCCACTGCCATAATGGTGATCAGACATCATCCGAATTTCTATGCAAAATTTCTTTTTTTAAATAAAAATTCATCGTGAATGAAGCGAATTCGATCGATTTCATGTATCGAAAATGATTACAAACTAACTGGAATACCAAACAGAGTTAAATATGCGACGGTCTCTTGAGAAACTCTCATATAAAATAAATTACGTTTAATTTGACCTTTGTGTATTTGGTTTAAGAAATACAAACATAAACCATCGTTCAAACTATTATGAAACGAAGACAAAATGACAACAATAATAATTCAAAAAAAATAATGTATACATACATAAAATGTTGTCCCAAGTATTGTAAATATTTTAACACAGCTTTGCTCTCTCTTTTTTCCTCATCAAAAAAGTTATTGCCATTGTTTATTATATGAATTTTATATTCCAAATATAATCCAAAACTTTTAGATGTGTCAAGTTGAAATTTCATAAGTAGATAAATCTCACTTAGTTAAATTGTAAACATGAACGAAATCTCGTGCTTTCTTCATTACACAGTAATTGCCCTTTGTGAATTTTCGTACTTAATAAATAAACTCAGTCTTTGGCTTTGAAATCTTTCACAACAAGATATGTTTCACATATTTTTATGTTACATTTTTTAAATTAAACTATGTATTTTAAACATTATTAGCGCTGCCATCGAACAAAGATGCATGCGCGGATATGTCAGGCACGACTGCGACAGTTTTAGTCGATTCAGTGTTTTCCGCATATATTGCATATATACTTTACTCCTCTTTCATACCAAAATTTAAAATTTAGTTAAAACGTTATAAATTATAACGAAATAGCACTAACGTACTCGACGTATTTGAAATGAAAACAAAACAACGACGCTGAACATAATTGTATTGAAATACTAGTAGTGTTAATACCAGTAATACTGAACACCATAATTGATAATTTGGCTAAAAGTGAATCATCAACTTTCAGATGTTGCGACTCCTGTTTATTAGTGTGCTCGTCGGTCTGGCACAGTTTGCTGGTATGTATATTTCATAAAGATTTATTATTAATATTGTCTCTTTGGTATGAACAATTGAACACTTAAAATACGCTCTGTTAATGTCATATCCAAAATGGTCAGTGTTTTTGAACTCCCCCTATCATTTTTGTATTGCTTTACAACTTTCAAAGACTGCCAAGAATGCCTACAGCTTTTTGTAAAACTATAACAATTTAAAAATGAAATGTTATTGTCGTGTATGATTTATTAAATTCTTTCATGACGTTTCTGTTTCTTATAACTGCGCGTTAAATGTTTTCATTAAATGTTTCATTAAGTAATAATTATTTAAAACTTATCGTCATGTATTATAAAGCATTACTAAATGGGCACGACACATTGATTTTATGTTAATGCTACCGAAAAGGGAGCTAGTATTCACCACTTTGCCCATCCGCCCAAATTCTAATTATGATGGGATAGAATTTGCGCGGGTCTGAAACGATTTTCCCCTATTATCGTCTCCGTCCTTCTTGGCGTCCGTCCATCCGTCCGTCCGTCTCTTTCTCGTGGATTTCTGTTGTCTATGCGCGATCTCATCAAATAATGATCCGAATTTGATGAAACTTTATATTAAAAAGCTTGACGTTCATGTCCGTAAATGTTTCAGGGAGCTTATGTCATGTGCAGATTAATTTCTGTTGGCGTTTGATTTCGGATATTAATAATCCGAATTTAATGACACTTCACATGCAGCATCTCTATTTGGGTGGTATATGTATATTTATAGTTTGTTCGCGCCAATAATTTTGCAATGACTTATTGCGATTTTAGTAATAATTTGACATTGTGTAAGGTATTAGGAACTAATTATCGGAATCTGATGAAACTTTGCATGCAGTATACCTATAGGGATGAATTGCGCATTTTGTCATTTCGTTCAGCGCAAATGTGTTTTCAGGGAGTTCTTGCACCTTTGATAATACATGCGCACACTGTAAAGTCGTTCCTCGCCAAAGATTTTTCAGGCAGTAATTGCCTTTTCATTTATAATAAAACATTTTCGAATTAAAGTTTACGTTTACGGAGATCTTAGAAAATTGTGAGCCGAATTTGATGACAATTTTTCCTATAATCTCGTAGGGTGGACGTTGGCATATTGTCAGACAATTCCGCATAAGCGATGTTCGAGAGAGTTCTTGAATAGTATTGATATTCGTTCTATTACAAATGTAGTGCCAAGGTTGTATACTTAGCTGATATAGTGTTTACGAAAAATTCGTCCTTGGCTCGTTTTTTGCGTGCAAAAGTTCGAAAACTCAAAACCCCGCAGGTTATTTATCCTTGGCTAGATATTCGCACAAGTTCGACCTTGACACGTATACGCTAAAGTTCAGACACCCAATACCCAGCTTAGATTTCTTCCATAGCTCCATATTCACATTAAAATAGAATTCTCAATACCCACCTGGCTAAATATTATTTTTAGTTTGGATTGGTATTTTTATAGATCTAATATCCAATACCAAGATCGATGTTCAAATCTGTCTTGATATTCGCTTAAATTCGAATAACTTATACCCAGTTGGTATTCATTACTCTAAATACGCTAAAATTCTCATATACCCGCAGATAAATATTCAAAATTGTTCAAATACCCTATAATAATCTTTGTATTCGACCTTAACTGAAGTTCGAATGCACAATACATGTAATCGCGGAGGTATTCGACTCGATATTCGCTGAAGAACGAATGCACAATAATCACCTAGGTCATCGATTCGATATTCGCTGAAGTTTCAATACATAATAGTCACTTAGGCGCACGACTCGATATTCGTTGAAGTTCAAATTAATAATAATCACCGTGGTATTCGACTCGATATTCGCAGAAGTTCGAATACACACTATTGACCATGGAATTCGACTCAATATTCGCTGAAGTTCAAATACACAATACTCACCTAGGTATTCGACTCGGTATTCGCTGAAGTTCGAATACACAATAATCACCTAGGTATTCGCTAAAAGTTCGAACAACCAATTGCGAGATAGGTATTTGACCTTGGCTCGACATTCGTTTAAGTTCAAAAGAAATTGATACCCCTCTTAGCCTCATAATTTCATATTCGCTTAAGTTTTGATATCCAATACCGAGCTGGTTATTCGTTCCTTTCTTGATATTCACGTTCGAATACCATAATCACTCGTTGACATTCGTCCTTTGCTCGATAACCATTTTAGATCGAACACCTTCTATCCAGCTAGACATTCGAATTCAGCTTAGTATTGTATTCACAATACATAGTAACCATTACACAGCTAACTCCGTGGACATTTTGAAACTTATATGCAACACAAGCTCGACATGCACATATCGCCACATAGCCGCTAACACAAGCACGACATGCACATATGTCACAAAGCCGCTTGACATGCACATATTGTCACATAGCCGCTAACACAAGCTCGACATGCACATATGTCACATAGCCGCTCGACATGCACATATTGTCACATCGCCGCTCGACATGCACATATTGTCACATAGCCTCTCGACAAGCACATATTGTCACATAGCCGCTCGACATGCACTTACTGTAACATAACCGCTCGACATGCACATATTGTTACATAGCCGTTCGACATGCACATATTGTCACATAGCCGGTCGACATGCACATATTGTCACATAGCCGCTCGATATTCACATATTGTCACATAGCCGTTCGACATGCACATATATCCACATAGCCGCTCAAATGTAAGGTCAATTTCAATGCTCAGGTCGGTTGATCTTTCAATGAGTAATTGGCTTAATGTCGTGTTTTCATGTTTTAAATTAACCCTACCATTTACGAATCAAATCATCGGGCTTTTTGTGATTGTATTCGTTTCTTAATTAGGGAAATACTCGTCATTTTAAATTGATCTGTTGATGTTTTAAAGAATAAAATATTGCTGTATAAAATATCTGGACATTTTAACCATTTCAATAAACATCGCTTTCACAGTTTGAGAATTCATTCAGTAAATGATCCGGTCCGTCAACTAAAAACAAACGACAAATGAGAAATTATCTATTTATTGTAAACACATTTCAACATAAACTGATAGTCACATTTACGAATCGTTTGCTGTGTTTATTAATATAAATGCATGCTAATCAAGTCAATTATAAAGCAATATGTTTGCTTGATTTCTCATGTGGTCTTTTCAAAATATACTTTAATGACTCCATTTATTTCCGAATATAGTCGCAAAGAAGACGTACCATACGGCACTGTTGTATCTGAATGCGACATACGACAGTACAACAAATGTCGCTCTGACTCTTTCGACACCTTACAAATTGGTTGATCAATCCTGTACATTGGTTCCAAATGCCCCTCCCCAAGCAAACACATACGACGTGAAAGATTGCCCATCTGTCCTAAATTCACAGCTTGGAATAAGCATGAGCGGCCTGAGATTCGCCGTCGATAACGATACTGACACCACCCCGGTGATTGTCCTCCAGTCCTATGGTAAGATGCAGGAAGGCTACGCTGCCATTGAAGACGCACATCTTGGGACGGAGTATTACGTCGGCACGTATTGCAGCATGGGAGGCTACTGTCAGTTCGCCGTCACTCCCGTTTACAACGACACGAATGTTACCGTGTACCTGCCCGACGGGAAAAACGAAACGCTCAAGTGCAATACCAATGCCGCAAACCACTTCGGCGTCCCAGTGACGTTGAACGAGCTGGAAGTTCTTCGGATCGAGTCTACGCAAGACCTCAGCGGAACACGAATCGTCGCTAGTAAGAACATCGCCGTGTTTGTTGGGACTAGACACATCCAGTCTTCGTTTATGATCGAACAAATTCCGCCAGTGAACAAATGGGGAACAACGTTCGTCTTTGCACCGAACCCGAGAAATAACGCTGGAGATTTGATGAAAATAATCACAAAATCAGTTGATACGGAAGTATCAATAGCCGGTTTCTCATCGTTTATTATACCAAAAACGATTGCATCGGTTGAAAGACGGATCGACTGGGGAATGAACAGCGTTGTGCGAACAAGTAGACCGGTTCTCGTTCTGCATATCATGTCGGTCAACCTGTACAACGGGACAGGCAACGTGGTGGGTTTGCCATCGATGGTGTTGGTACCGGATAAGAACCACTGGATCACGTCAGGCAAAGTAACCTGTCCTTGTGAGGGTGCACTCGTCGTTGGAAATGCAATTCAAGCAACTGGAACCACGCTTCAATATGTCAATACAACGTGTAGCACAAACTTCAATGAAATAAGCATTGCAGGAATGATTTATGCAACATGCAACAATACAGCGGCATTTTTGCTACACTCAAACTGGGCTGAAAACACCACCACCCCGGTAAGAAACATATTTGTATTCAAATTACATTTACACAAATAATGTTTACTGTACAAGTTAAAGGAATCGTCGAAATATTAATTTCTGGATTTTTTTTCTTCAGAATGATTATTTTCAAACAGGATTTTGTATAGTCAGTATTTGCCTGAGTTGTTTTTGGATGTTTAAAATTGTTATTTTCCCCTACCGGTGAAACCGGAGGGTACTTATGGCTTGCGCTCTGTGTGTCCGTGAGTCTGTCTGTCTGTCTGTCTGTCTGTCTGTCTGTCTGTCTGTCTGTCTGTCTGTCTGTCTGTCTGTCTGTCTGTCTGTCTGTCTGTCTGTCTGTCTGTCTGTCTGTCTGTCACACTTTTCTGGATCCTGCGATAACTTTTAAAGTTCTTCATATTTTTTTATGAAACTTGAAACATGTCTAGATGGTAATATGGAGATAATGCACGTCATATAATTTTGTTCCTACGTCAAGAACTATGGTTGCTATGGCAAATATATATATAATACAGACAATGGTGGAGTTTCACCGGTAGGGGACCATATTGCTTTGCAATCTCTTGTTTAAATTGTAAGTTTTAATAGTATTTGTTATTTGACAAGCCGTTTACGAATACGTTTTTTTTATTGGACGAATATGTAAAATTGCATCTTTGCTGAGGAGACGTTTTATGAGAAGATTATTGTTACAAAGTCCCTTTGTAGTTATTTTTTTTATTTAAAAATGTTAGTGAATTGTGTTTTGTTTGGACTGTGCTAATAGCGCAGTTTTTTCCGGTGATCAGACTGATGCTGACGGCCATTATCTGATATTTTTATATGGACGCTGATCATACCGAAGCCTTGGTCGGCGACAAGATTGATATTGATATTTACATTCTGGTATATTCCAGGACTGTGATCGTACCGCAGCCTGGGCCGGCGACAATATTGACAACAATTGCGATGGTCGCGTGGACGAGGACACATGCACGGAGTTAGACAAACGTACGTATACAACTGCGTTTATCTACATATAATTCCCTAAACATTTAATAATCTTTGCAAATTCAGGACTACACCTATCAGCCGATTTTAAGAATGTTGACAAGGGCTAATATAATTCAGTCAGTGCATTCAAAACCTGGTTGAACTGCTTTGTACCATATGGCTGCAAGTCAGTAAATCGATTAATACGCAAAGCTCGTGCCACAGCGTAATGTGAACATTTATTTTTTTACAAAATCAACAGGTAAAAATTAGTTATTGCTAATGAGATTCAGTATTGTATAAAAAGTAGTTTCTTTTTTTCGCCAGCAGTCTTCTTCCAAATGGTTATTTAGAATGATACAATGTTGTCGAAAAATTAACCCACAATAAATTCATCCTTACCGTGGGTCATTCAAAATCAGATTTTCAGATAATTAAAAGATAAGTATCTCCAGAATAACATTATTGTACATATTTCCATCAGTTTCAAGCCATCTTTTTTCAACGTTACGCACGCATTCAAGTGACGCCATTTAACCATATAACAGAGCAATACGATTAGCTTCCGACGCGATTTATATGTTACTAAAATGTATAACTTATTTGTGTTTAGCTGTGTTATACATCATTCAATAACGTTAAATTTGCATGTACGTGCGCTCTAAGACGTTGCACCGCAAAGTTCCCCGAATTTTCAGAGTCATAAACATCATAAACGCTTTTCTTTGACAGTTCATATTTTAAATTTTATTAATTTGCAAATAAGCAATAAGCAAGAAAGTTGTGGTTGTGCTTTCAGGACTGGTCGTGAATACTGCATATAAAGAAGCGACTTCCAATGTAACATCTGTCAATATCGAGGGTGTCAAATTGATACCAGTTACCGTTGAACTTCTCAACAACCACAGCGTAGCCGTCATAAAACTTCACAGAGGCGCGTTGTCCACAGAGGACACTGTTATCATGGTAACGTTCAAACAACAATGGGCTTTATTCTGCATTATATTCGCTCATGTTTCCTATAGACAGAAATCAACAGTATCGATGTAAAACTAAGCAAACGCCCCACCGTAAAGGACGCAAGAAGAAAGACCGATCTTTAGGGCACGCATCTAACTATATGTACATTGTTTACATATTCTCACTCAAGCTCAGGTTTGAGTTAATCTCAAAACTAAAAAAAAACATTTGTGATCATCAAGTTGAGCATTATGTCTCAAGAAATTAAAAAAAAAAGCTTCCGATGATTGACTTTCGTGTTTTTGTACAGATCAATTTACTCAAATTAGTGATGTTGTCTAGCAAATAACTTACTTCACCAGGAATCACTTATACAAGGTAGACATTTTATCAAGTAACTTATCTAACCAGTGCATAGTGTTACGAATAAACTCAAATCAAGAGGCGGAGTCAGCTTTGCGTTCTCTTTATTTACTTTTAAGTTACTTTTCCTCTGCATACTCAATGTGTTTATCACAGTGTGATGTTTTCTTGTACATATATAGTTTTTTAGTTTTGAGTATGACTCATTAACGAGTTTGAAGAAGAATATTTGCTTATTTTTAAAGATGAGATTTGAGATTGTTTATTAGCGGAACGACATTACCAATACTCAACTGAATGAAAACTCAAATCTAATGTTCTGGGTTGAGTTCACAAATGAAGAATGTTTATGAAACTGGGCACAGGAATCACTTAAACAAAACGCGCATTTTTGGTCTATCAGTGAGATTACTTCGTCGACAATCAAAACATGTGTTATAAGTAACGTACCCGTTTAACCGGTGGGGACTATATGTTAACCCCCATGTGTCCGTCTGTCCATCTTTTCCTTCAATAACTTAATGACAGAAATTAGGTTGATGAAACTTGGTATGTAGATAGAGAACCGTATAGGGGTTATGCATGTTAGTTCATGTTTTGTCAGAAAAATGCTTTACTACGTCGATTTCGCTTCTCTTTTTTAATCCGTAAAAAATCCGATGGATCCTTCTGATTTGTTCTTACAGGTGACTCCGTTGCAAATAATGGTGTCGTCATGTAACATGAGTAAGTGCAACGATACTAACATAACACAAGCATCGAACAACGGGCCTCTTCTTAAAATACAAATGCAAATACATGTACAGATACAGAGCGACTCGAACTATATTCACATTACATGGGTAGGTACATGTGGCATGGTGATCGTTCGATCCGTGAGTATTCATTTTTTTAACTGAACGAATAGTATCATATTATTAAATTTGACCCGGTCTCGGGGAAACCGGGTTTAATGCATGTGCGTTAAGTATCGTCTCAGATTATAATGTGCGGTCCCTGGAGACTGGATTTTCATGCACAAGAGACTTCCTTTAAATGAGCCGCGTTCTGAGAAAACTGGGCATGATGCATGTGCCTAAAGTGTCGTCCCTGATTAGCCTGTGCAGTCCGCACAGGCTCATCAAGGACGACAATTTCCGCCTAAATTGGATTTTTGCTAAGAAGATACTTCATGTAAACGAAAAATGTCATAAAAGCGGAAAGTGTCGTCCCTGATTAGCCTGTGCGCACTGCACAGGCTAATCTGGGTCGACACTTTACGCACATGCATTATGCCCAGTTTCCCAGAACAGGACTCAAATATAAAAAAATCAATTCAAGCGGTAAGTGACGATACTAAACGCACATGCATTAAGCCCGGTTTTCCCAGAGTGCGGCTCAATATTTTTATGTGTTCGATAACAAATTGTGTGGGGATTAATTGTAACATGTTATGGTGTGTGGGGGTCTTGTGTGAAGGCGATTATGCATTTCGAAGTTTTTTAAGTGTTCCGTTATATGAGACTGAGCATCATAGTGAGAACTTTTATGTTTGCCCTATCGGCTTCTAGTAATATACATTAGTAGTTTGTATTTATCTCTATTTCATTTCGTTTCATTTTACTTTATTGATTCACTACATGATGAATGAATACTACCACGTATATGTAAATGAATTGTGAATCCATGTATTTCTAATCTTATTTTTTTATTTCAAAAATTTAGTCGCATTCTCAGGGGTCATATGTCATTAATGACCTCATGTAATTTTTTATTTCACCACTTCGCATCTTACGATAAATTACTTCAACCCTCAATACAACGAACGCAGTGTATTTTGACCCGGAATCATTCGGAATCCGACGGGAGTACAATGAGTAGCTTTCAATAGAGAGTCCCGTGGCTGCAAACACGCACATACTCATGCAGAAACAATAACGTATAAATGCACGCCTGTCTTAATCTTTATCAATTTCGCTTGCAGCCATATTCCCCAGCTTTTTCTAAGGACACAATAACACAGGAGCCAACTGAAATGACCCTGTATTCGGCAACAGGCGGGGCCAAATTCATGCTAGGTAAGTCGAATACAGGGGAAGGAAAGTTCCAAAATTTAAAGCAGTGAAGTTTAACACTGAATAACACTGTTTTACTGTTATGAAATACATTATTTGATTTTGTTTTAATTGAAAGATGTTTTATGACAATATGTTCATTGTTCTTGAGAGAAAAATATATGGTAGACATACCGGTAGAAATGTACACACACAATAAGAATTAAAATGTACGTGACTATAACCGCGAGTGTTTCTGACTTGTGTGTCTTATAGAGTTTAACAACTTACACGAGGATTGCACTTATTTATAACATGTAGTTTGAAAACTGATTCAGCTATTGCTATTTGTAACACAAATTTGCTAATATTTGCTATATTTATAGCTATGTATATGTTGCGTGTTGAATAACACTACATGAACTCAATACTTGTTCGAGTATTAAAGAGTTCGAAAGGTAGTCTTTTCTCTTAGCTTGCATGTCTGTTTAAAAAATAAAACACACACAAACTATACTGTTACATTGCTTTTTACTCGCCTCGAATTTGAGATCCGTTTAACCAGCACGGATAAACATGTTCAAATACTTGAGACGTGATATATAAGCACGTAAAAACGGAATTTCGCATCAATCAAGCAGACCCCTTCGCCCGACATCACAATTCAAGATCAAATACAATACATCAAGCCCATTTCATAGAGTGGGGATTAATTTTTAATTGCTGATTTGGTAAAAAAAATGCAAGCAAAGAAAATAAGACAAGTTTGATATTCTATGTCACAATAAAAGGTTAAAATATGCTTTGCGCCTTTTTGGAATATAAACCGAAGGCGTTATTGACAATTACGTCTTTTAGACATGGCAATCATGGTATGTCCTTATAAACAGTGAAACTGAAACAAATGAATTACAATACTATTATGTTGCAGAGTTGATGTCGGAAGACTGTGGGAAAATCAATACTGGTATGTAAAAATTTAAGATAAGTTTATGATATCATTGTTAATATTATTTTTTTAACACCACCACCACCACCACCACAACCACCGCCGCCGCCACCGACACAGCCACCACCAACACTACTTATACTACTTCTACTACTACTACTACTACTTTTGCTACAACTACTACTATATATCCATAATTTTATCATCATCGTAATTGTTTTCGCCGTCGTCTTTGATGTTATTATAGAATCCACCATCATTATCACCTCAAGCACATTCCTTGTTGTGTTATATCTAGGTGCGACAGGCCAACAGCTAGACAGTAAGGGACTGCGGTTTGTGTCCCCTCCACAAAACACACGTTCGTTCAAAATATTGGCCAATGATAAAGATGCAAATGTGACATTCTTCACTTTAGACGGCGTGACACTAAAGAATGAAAAAAACCTGATAGTGAACGCTGGCGCATATGAGGAGTATCAAAATCTCTTGTCAAACACATGGGTAATGCATTTTACCGTGTATGAAAATTTTAAAATCTGTATTATAAAAAAATTATATGAACCGATGCAAAAGTTACATTATGTGACCTTAAGTATACTTTTCGATACAAAGTATTGTTGAACTAAGTATGATACAAGTATGTTTGATTTCTACCGGACACATCACATACACATATATGTAACATACTATCTCTCTGTCAGGTTTTCATAGAATCCAACGAAGAAATAGAAATATGGGTGTTACAAAGTAGAGACAATAATTACTGGAACTCTTACTGGACCAGGCTCATTCCAACCGATGTGTTGTCTTCTGGGTACAAAAAAGGTACATCTACATTTTTCTATACCATACGCGTCACACCGTCGCACAAAGTGTTTTTTATATAAAATAAATCAAAACACCGTCAACTATCGAGTTGGGGTCTTGCTACAAGCAACTGATTTCAACATGTGAACGCGGCGTTCCCAACACGTCATACGCGTTTTTACTGCACTTTTACTGCGATTCCTCGGTCTTCACACGTGGCGATCGTCGGCGTCCATACGGTATCCATAATACGATATTAGCGTGTCTTCTACGGCTGTATTGATTCCTTGGCGTTTGAATTGCTTTGCTTCTGGAATCCTCAGCGCGATCTCATGTGGTTTTGGTTAGAACGCAGTAACAACACCAAGCATAGGCATGTACTTTGAGCAAGGCCGCTACCTTTGTCGTTCTGGGCGTTTCGACGCCTTCTTCACGCGTTCTCACGACGCCCAAACGTCGTCCTGGGGAATTCTGCCGCATCCTCGGTCGACATCAGAACGAAGTAAGAACGCTAAACCAGTGTGACAAGGAAAACGACATTAAATGTGTTTGCCCATTTCTACGTTACCGAACACAACTATATGAAAGTGATTTCTTTCCAGTAATTCAGATGTTTATTGTGTTTTCTAGTTTCCATAGCCGGCTCTGATTGTACACACGTTAACTACCTTAACTACAACAACGGAATACTAGAAGTGACCACTGGTGCTTCTATAGGTATGATTGAAGGCCAATATTCAGATCAGCTTTTTAACGTTTTATTGTTTTGGTCGATGGCTTTTTTGTCAATAAATAGTAAATATTCAACTATAATATATTGACCAAAACAAAATATGATGGTTTAAAGGAACACACAACTGGAATCTTCGTGGAAATAAAAAAGCATAACACTAATCGAGAAAGGAGGACTTCGCTGTGAACTGTGAAAAGAGTTTAGTATTTGAGAAAAAAAAAGAACAATAATTGTTTAACATATCTTTATAAAAACATTGCAAACGTCAAATAAACTACATTAGCTCTTCAACAAATGCACTTGTTATAATAGTAAGAATCATTTTGCTTTTCAGAATATACATGGAATAAACAAACACTTGCCATGTTTTGCAAGGAGTCCATAAGCGACACAGACTTTATCCAGATACCACCACCATATACACTGGGAAAGGAATATTTTATTCCGAAACTGGACATCGATGCTACCGTTTTTGTACAGAGCATCGAGGACAGCAACTTTGTCTTAGTTAACCACACTTACGATATGTCCTACGCACCTAAGAACACGGACCTGTCATTTAACATAGCACTCATCAAAAACACGGTATGACCATGAGTGTTGGTGTTATTGTCGTTGTGATCATAATGGTATCGACGATAGTGGTTTTGAGGATGACTATGATGATGTCAATAATAATAATTTGAACTAATAATTGAAAAAATCATGATGATAAAGCTTATTAAAAAAAATACACTGATATGTCTTTTTAGTATAAAACAATGATGCTGATGATGCTGATAATGATGATGATGCTGATGCTGCTGCTGCTGCTGCTGATGATGATGATGCTGCTGCTGCTGATGATGATGATGATTGATGATGATGATTATGATGATGATGATGATGATGATGATGATGATGATGATGATGATGATGAGGAGGAGGAGGAGGAGGAGGAGGAGGAGGAGGAGGAGGAGGAGGATGATGACGATGATGATGATGATGATGAAGCCTTTGTTTGTCTCTTCAGATTCTCAGACTGAACTCTGTGAAGCCTGTGTATGTGCTGCTCAAAGTGAATAACATGAGGATGTTTATTCCACCAACCGATCAGTTCAGCGATTCTTGTCGCAAAGATTTCCAATCCATGTATGTTTATCTATAAGGAGAGATAATTTCCATACGCTACTATCTGTCTTCCTCATATGCAATCCTTATGTCGCCATTCTCTTGTTAATGCACTAATTCATATAATCATTTGTATTTTCCTTCTTCCTTTCGTTAACTTTTTCTTCCGTTTGTTCCCTCAAAATATACATTTATCCCTCCCTCCTTCAGAATTAGTTTATTAAACGATATCTCTATAAGGCTACTTTCATTAATAGTTCTGTGATGTAATAATGTTTCTTTAAAATTAGTCATGACCACGTTCTGAAAATGTTTCCTTCTGATACAATTACGTACAGTTTACACAATAACATGATGTATCAACAATGTGCTATTAGAAATGTTTCTCGACAAGAGAATATAATATGATTATTATTTTACATTTGAAGCGGCGAATCTCACAAGCATTTTTGCGTGACGAAAACTGGCCAGGACGTGAGCAATAACGATGAGCCTTGTTATTGCATAATAATTAAGGAGGCCTATTATAAAGGCATGTTTTTTGCCAGTGACCAGTTATATAAAACAACAAATCCGGTAAGATCTTTTCTCTACCTACAAGTAACACACCTATTAGATCATCTTTAACCCTTCTGTGGTCAAGTCAAAGTTGCAGTTCTAAGTAATTCATTTCCTCAGATGTTCACAAACATACCGTTTACGGTTTTCTTATTTATTTTTGTTAAATAACTAACAAGAACAAGAAAAAATATGCATAACGATTACGTAAATTTTTCTGATAGCTCACCGTGGAGTAATTAAATTATGATAACATTGGATTGAATTGTTGTCGCTTTATTGCAATTAAATGTAAATTGTGGTAATTGGTAATTTGTGGAATAACTTTATTGTTTTGTAAATGATTATTGGCTAGTGTTAGGAATGCCGTTGCTTAGCAACTTATTAAAACAGTGAATGTTGCGCACTGACCGTTTACATGCGATGACCCCCAGTTTCACTTATTTTAAAGGGGCCTTTACACAGATTTTTGCATGTTTTGAAGTTTGTCATTAAATGCTTTATATTGATTATTGTAAACATTGGAAATAAAAAGCTCCAGTGAAAAAATCGAGAGTAAAATTTAAAAAAGAAAACAAAGTAACCCCCAACTGGGTTCGAACCACTGACCCCTGGAGTCCTGGAGTAAAAGTATAAACCATTGAGACCAAACGATCATCCGCGCTCACGCAAAGTAGAAAGTATTTTATACTTTATATAAGCAATTCTCGTAGTTTTACAAAATATAACGACAACAATAGAACTCTCCAAATTATTCAATCGTTTCGCGTTGCAACGCTTTATAACTTTCAGGTTTTTAAATCGTCAAAAGATGCATATATTGGCTATTTTAGAGCATGGAAAATGCTCAGTATTACTGTTTCCTCACAAATATCATAACTAAAACGAAAATTTGCGAATCTGTAACAACTTTTTCAAATTTTGTCATTTTACCAAAACGTTAAAAGGTCCCTTTAAGTGTATGTTGTGTACATGTATGCCATTGCGAGAACTTTTTGTGTTTCACTGTTCGGCAAATATTTCCTTTCTATAAATAAAAGACCGCACGATATAATAGAGTTTATCTCCTGATGTTGCAAATTAAGTTTCACTTTGTATATATTTGCTATTTACGTGACAGCAATAACTGCACAGTGTACGAGACCATGCTCCGGAAAAGAGAGCATATCCCGACCATGTAATGTTAATCATTATCATGTGTATTGATTTTCCACATTTAGGAGCATATTCACTATCTTCTGACTTTTTTTCAAAACAGATAAAACGTTGATTAATCAAAAATTTAACTTAGAATACAAGTTCAGAAGGAGAAGTAACAGAAAATAAACGGAAGGAAAGTGTTATTCAATTGCTAATAAAAGTTGGCTAACCAGCAGAAAACTCTTTCATGACAATAAGAAATGCACTGTGTTTAAAAATCCGCATTAGTATGTGCTGTTTCGTACATACGTCATATAGACACAATTATTGTTCTACAACATATTCGAGCAAACGTTTTTGTACTTAATATACTAGAAGTGCAATATATATGCAATGTATGTTTGTGTTAAAACATAGAGTTTTCGTTATTAAGTGTACTTAAAACATTACGTGGTGCTCACAGAATTGGCATTTGGCATTCACAAGTGTATGGTGGTCTTTTACGAAGTTTGCCCACTTCATGGTTTTATGGTCAAAACTAACTTCGTCCTGGGGTCATGCCCCTAATGTAAAAATTGTCCTCGCAGAAGGATCATTTTTTAAGCTTCTAAATATTTAGTGAACACTTGAAAAATCTTCTGTAACAACAAGTCGCCAATGTTTTATATTTGAAATGTAACATGATATGGATGTCCTTAAACATGTTTATTCAAATCATATACATAGGGCCTAAATTGGTCCGACCCGGGGGTCAATTCATACCCTTATATGTATGTAGTGATTTTTTTTATCTGAAACCGCTCGGCCCAACACTCTTTATTTTGAATGTGACATCATATGGCGGTCTTTTACCAAGAAGGTTCAAAACATGCCTCCCCCTGCCCGATATCAATATTTGCTACACCGGGGTTACATTTTTTAATGATTTTTTAATGATATCTTAAAACAGTTTGAAAGCGGTTTCATTCCATTTTAGAACAAGGCCAACTTTTAGTTTCCGTTTCCTTGTATGACTTCAGTGAAAATTTGTGAACACTTATGAAGTCACATTAAAACATTACAAAACTTGCTCAGATAAGTTGAGTTCCCCGACGGGTGAGCGACCTGATGTAATCATGTTTCCAGTTCCCGACATATCGCAAAATATGAGTGACCTTTTCCAATTCTATATAGTTCTTCCAATGGTCATTATATTGCTATATACGTGAATTACTCTTCCATTGTTCAATTATACGTATTGCGCTACAGGTATGTACGCTATCTGATAGTAGCGATGCCGACGGGAAGGATAACGACTGTGACGGGCTGGTAGATGAGGACAATTGCACTGACGTTTGCCTGGCCGGTGAAGTAGGTAAGTACTTAACGTCCCAGCTCTGACGTAATATGGACGTAAAAGTGATGCAGCATAACAATCCTTTTTTGAGAATCGCACCACAGTTTATTTGTTATAGTTAGAAAATATGAACAAACATATTGGATAATAAGATGAAAGTTAAAGCTGCGAATTGAGTAATAAATCTAGTGAGAACATCAATCAATTAGGGTTTATTAAGAGCATTCATCAGCATTAACCCATTTATGCCTAGTGGACTCTCCCATCCTTCAAAATTGTATCATGCGGCGTCTCATCTGGGTCTACGCTGTTTGCAAAGGCCTTTTTTCTAGACGCTAGGCATACATGGGTTAAGAAACCCAAAAATGAACGATCGCAGAGACCGAATACGTTTCTTACTGCGGAGGAATTCTTTTTTATATACCCTTAATAACTTAGTGCTCGCCCAATCCGTTCAGCTAATCAGCAGCCACCATTTTTGTATATTGTAAAAACAGTTCATAAATACCGCTCTTCAGAGACACCAGCTACATGTTCTTTCCAGTTTTGTAAAACACGCGCTCTGCGCGTGCATGGGGATGTTGTTGTTGTTTACGAAGAGAACACAAAACAATCGGTATTTAAAATATAATTTTATTAATTTAGCAAATACCAATTATTAAATGTTTATGTGGTATAATATTCATTACGCAATTAAGCCAAATTTTTTTGATAACGATGTTCGCAGCATAACGATACAGAGGCAAAAGTTGCGTTGTATTTAAAAAAAAAATAAGTCATTAATTCCATTAATATCATAATTAGCATTTGTTTACATATTTTTTACTTTTTGAATGATTTCGCGCTTAACAAAAAACAACAACAGAAGAATAAAAATAAACTTTTTAATATAACCTTTTTGGAACACGAAAGTAATTAAGTAATTTGGAAATTGTCTACACAATCGCTTGTGGTCATCTAAAAGCCTCTGTACCACAATATACATTCTATACATAAATGTTGACGTCACTACGTTATTGTCAGTAAGACCGGTGTGACACAATGCCACAATATATATATATATATATATATATATATGTAAAGGGTTGTTACAAACCGGTACTTTGGTGACCGTGTGGCCTACCTAAGGGTTTGTCAATTAACAAGTGTTTTCTTAAGAGGTCTCATAAGGGCAAATCCACTATCTACATTTATAGGCCAGTCAACGAAGCATTTGACCTAGAACTAATTGCAAAAGAATTTGTAAGTATAACATGCGAATGTACCACCTAACATATGTTTGTACTACAAAGTCCTGAAATTTTGCTTTTGTAATAAAAGAGATATTAATGGTTAAAGTTGGGATTTTTTCAAACTGAATGTATGGCCCATCTTTACTACCATACCACCAGAAATGTGATGTCAATGGCTTTAAAATGTGACGTCACAAAATATGTAATGGCGGCGTCCATGCGGGAACTCGTATAGATCTGTCAACATGTTACAGAGAAGCCTGTAGGGACCATTAAACGTAAGTATTTGCCGTTGATTGTTTTTAACAACATTAAAAACAAACTTAAGTAAAGTATTTATCACAAATATGGTCCAGATATTTCAATAATTACGTGTAAATGACAGCAGTACAGCAACATATTTACGCTTACGTCATTGTAAATTTATTCAAGTTCATTTTCAGAAAACACACAAACTATTGTTGAAACATCAATCTTTTGTCATGAAATACAAATAATATGCGCACAATACTCCTATTTGTTATTAACTACTACTGAATTTAATAGGTAAATAAAGGGTTTTAAAATTTTTTGATTCTACGGAAGCCTATTTGGGTCATAATATCATAAATACAACCTTTTGCATGGTGAAATTAACATACTCTCATATTCACAATTGCCATCTATGTTTGATGTTTTTGTAAAAGGAATATGTAATTTAGTCATTAATTACTCATTTCTGTGTACCTGACATTAAAAAAATGCATATTTGTATATATTAATACTATGAAAAACATGAATCTGAACAGTAAATACATGCATTTTATTTTCCAGATGGATACGACGTTGAGCTGTCCATTGTGCCACGAGCCAATTGGGGATGAGAGGCCGTTTTCTAAACTTAGTGAGAAAGGTTGCAAAGGAATTCGCCTTGCGAGTAAACACCATGCAACCAATGTGACAGTATCTCCAGGTGACATGGTCCATGTTTCATGCCGAAAAGACTTTACAAGACCTGGCCCTTATAAGAGTTTGGAAGATAAACCTGAGAAACAATTGCGATCTTTAGCACCTACTGTTGATTTTAAATCTAGGTGTTTATTTTGTGATACATTGGCTAAATGTGGAGTATCGAACAGAAAAAGGTCGTTTGATACATACCCTGTAAGAAGCTTCAAATTTCAAAGCACTCTAGTAAAACATTGTAAGCAGAGGGGTGATCAATGGGCACATGATGTAGAAAGGCGTTTGAGCCATGTGATCGATCTACCAGCTGCTGATGCGATTTACAATCAGCAATGTAATGTGAATTTTAGAACAGGAAAAGGTATTCCGAAGGCATATCAAACAGGCGATAGTGTCACATCCTCATTGAAAAGTCCTGGTCGTCCAGAAGATAGTGAACAGAAACAGGCATTTAAAAATGTCATTACATTTCTTGAAAATACATCGTGTGAAACTTTAACAGTAAATGATTTAGTGTTTGAAATGCAAAGAGTGTGTGGTGAAAAAGCGTATACCACAAAACATATGAAGCAGAAAGTTATTGAGCATTTTGGTAATGGTGTTGTAATAAGCAGCATTGACGGAAGACGTGACATTATTACTTTGAAAACAAATGCAGCTTCCATAATTCATTCGTTCTATGAAGACTCACAGGGGAAAACTGAGATGGAAAAGAAAACTAAAATATTAGAAACCTCTGCAAAATTGCTAAAATGTGATATTAATTCAATTAATATGGCAAAAGATCATTACCCAGATTTTAATCATATATCTTCTAAGCAAAAAAATGTTGCCTTTTTGCCAGACAGTCTTCAAATGTTTCTGAAAGCAATTATAGGTCAGTCAAACGACATTAAGGTTGCCTCAATAGGTCAGAGCATTATCCAAGCATGTCGCCCCAGAAATATCATTGCTCCGCTTCAGCTTGGACTTGGTGTCCAACTTCACCATCACTTCGGCTCAAGATTTTTGATTGATCATCTTAATAGCCTCGGATTCTGTTGCTCATACAGCGAAGCCCAACGTTATGAATCAAATGCTGCGGCAGCCTTATCTACACGTATACCCTGTCAAGAAACAGACAATCAACCATTTCTACAATTTGTAGCAGACAATGTAGACCACAACACTGAAACCATAGATGGCCATGGCACATTTCATGGGATGGGCATCATAGCTTCGTCTACACCAGGATCTGAGATTACATTATGTGTACCAAGACGCGAACTTTCTATTGATCAACTTGTAGAAACAAGCAAGATACCAGTGAAGTACTACGCGCCATCCTCTGAGTCCTCTAATGATTCCGTGTTCACTGAACTCCATGAAATAAGCGTTCTGCGACAATTGCAGAGACCATTGGATATTTTCTACAAAGTGATATGGCCACTACGTTCAAATAGACCAAGTTGGTCTGGTTTTATGCAAACATTTGACCAACATTGTGGAACAATTCAGAAAAAAATCCACTATAACTTTCTTACCCATGATTGATCTTAACCCAAGTGATGTCAACTGTATCTATACAACACTCGACTTTGTATGTGGCGAAGCTAGGAAATATTCCAAAACGCCGGTTCTGACTTTCGACCAGCCCCTGTTCCAAAAGGCCACAGATATTATTGCATCACAAAGCCCACACAGCTTACTAAGGAAAACATTTCTTCGTCTTGGGGCGTTTCACACAGAGATGAGCTTTCTAGGGTGTATTGGTCATCTCATGTCTGGGTCAGGGCTAAATGAAGTTATGCAAACAGTATATGCTACGAATTCAGTGGTACATATGTTGTCTGGGAAAGCTGTACAACGTGCAATACGAGGTCATATGCTTATCGACAATGCCCTTACAGTCCTACTTATAGAAAGCGCGTTCCTTCGCACGAATGATATTGCAGACTATCAAAATATAGATAATTCAGATCTAGATCATTCATCCGATGATGAACCAGTACCAGGATTTTATCTGCAGAAAAATGCTGATTTAAAAAACTTGGCATTGTTGTATGACGATCTGGATAATGGACTTCAATCAGCCAATGACGTAAGCACAAAGGGAAATCTGCAAAACATTGTTCGTCTGTGCGAAGATGAAAGGTCAAAGATGTCTTCTAATCGGACAGCATGTCTATGGCTCCAGTACATGGATATGGTTTCGTTGTTACAACGATTCATAAGAGCCGAAAGAACTGGTGACTGGTCTTTGCATTTAGAAAGTTTGCAAAAGATGCTTCCATTCTTTGCTTCATCTGGTCATAATCTGTACCTGAAAAGTGCCTATATCTACTTGCAAAATATGCTGTCTTTGCATGAAACGCATCCTGACGTGCACGAAGCTTTCAAAGCTGGAGCACATGTGATACAACGGAGCAAGCATAATTGGGCCGGTCTCTCAACAGACCTTGTTATAGAACAAGTATTAATGAGGTCATTGAAGTCATCAGGAGGCCTGACAAGAGGGAGAGGTTTGTCAGAAACTCAGAGAACTAAATGGTTACTGTCCATGCCCATTTGTCTGCAAATGAACTCAGCAATGCAGGAGTTTAGTAACAGTATGTATAAAACAAGTGAGCAGCACAAGGAAACAACCAAAGCAAGGATTTGCAGGGATTCAAAAGATATGGAGACTATATTGTCATTTTTTCGAGATAGAAACCCCTTTGACTCAACAGAAACTAAACTTAGGAACATTGAAAGTGGTGTTACTGCTGATGAGTCGGCGAATCCAGAATGTGCCTTGGCAATCGGAAAAAGTATATTGCAAGGCATGTGTGGAATACCGCAAAACAAATTTACCTTCAAACGTTCGCTGCAAGCGGTTCCAATGAAGGAAAAGTCCTTTGTAAAATTAGATGATGAAGGTCTGCAAATTGATACACAACTTTTGTTTCAGCGCCTTACAACTGCTGCTGATAGGTACATTGATGATACATCTTCAATCTTTCAGTTTGAGCTAGCAAGTATTCCATCCTCTCTTTTCGACAATAATGGCATGCCTAGAGAAGCTCAAAAGTCTTCATTAGCCGATGCGTTATGGAAACAATGCAAGTTTGAAGCATCCTTGCCTGTGAAAATTGACCCTCCACACATGATTGTCATTGATGGGGGTTCTCTCATTCACCGTATTCCTTGGAAGGCTGGAGAGACATTCAACGATATCTGCCGCAGTTACTATTCTTATCTTAAACAGAAGTATGAAAACCACATCACAGTTGTTTTTGATGGATACTCTTATGGACCAGATACCAAAGACTTAACTCATTTTCGTCGAACAAAGGGAAAAGTAGCCACACATGTCAAGTTTTCGTCAGAAACTACTCTTCGCACGAAGAAAGATGTGTTTTTAAACAACAAAGAGAACAAACAGAAGTTCATTGAAATGTTAGGTGAATGCTTTGCCAGTGAATGCATAGACGTAATTCATGCGCAAGGGGATGCAGATATCATGATAGTGCAGACGGCCGTCCAGCTTGCAGAACAAAGCCCTGTCACCCTGATAGGCGAAGACACCGACCTACTTGTTCTCCTGTTACACCGCTATCGTATATCTGATTTACATCCAATTCATTTTAGGTCAGATTCAAAATCAGCAGGGAAAACTGTTAAGCTGTGGGATATTCAGAAAACAAGATTAAGTATAGGAGATGAACTCTGCCACTATCTACCTTTGCTCCATGCGTTAACGGGCTGTGATACGACATCAAGGATGTTTGGAATTGGAAAACCTGCTGTTATTAAGCTTTTCCAAAAAACACCCTCCTTTCGTAAAACATGTGAGGATTTTCTGGCATCATCTATCCATGAATCTATACGTAGAAACGGAGAATCCTTGATTGCAACAATATATGAGTGGTCAGATTGTACGAACTTGAATGAATTGCATTACAAACGGTTCACGGCCAAGGTAATTTCCAGCTGCAGTGCAGTTCAAGTCCAATCATTACCAGCGACGTCGGATGCAGCATCATTTCACAGCCTGAGGGTGTTTTACCAAGCCAAAGTCTGGATGGGCATCACAAGCCTCAACCTCTTGATTATGGCTGGTATGTTGTGAATAAAGTTCTTCTTCCTGTGAAAATGACATTGCCGCCAGCACCTGAAAAACTACTTCAAGTAGTGAGATGCAGCTGTAAAATAAACTGTGATTCTAAAAGGTGTTCTTGCCGTAAACATGGCCTTGAATGCTCCAGTGCGTGCAAAGAGTGTAAAGGGCTTTGTTGTTCAAATTCACTTGGATTTTCTGACATACTAGAACATGAAAATGATGAGATCTAGAGTTTTCCACTATTTTCCACTATTTTTAATATTAAAGTATGAATAATTGAAGAATTTGATTTGTACGGCATGAATATCATTGCTTTCATGAAGCGCTGTCGTTTTACTGTTGTCGGTCCACCATAAATTCTTTATCACAATCAACTGGTGAAAGACACTGTCTATTTAAAAGTTATTTTTAAGTGCAACATTTTTGTTAATGCTCATTTCTGTTTTGTCTTAACATAAATGCTTTTGTCATAGCAATATGTTGAGTGTTGCACATTTTTGCCCCTATAGTACTTGTATGGATTAGCATTAGTGGCTGGGGTTATATTACCTCTAATTTCTGCCCTTGTAAGTAGTTTACAGTGCAATAAACTGTTCATATTGATTGAACAGCATGTTTTCAACCACTGTATTATTATTTGTTGTGAAGCATGCAAAACAAACTTAATTTTCTTTAATGCATATGTGTGTACAGTCTCGTCACAGGATTTTGTATATAAAGAGAAATCACAGCTATATCTCTTGTATTATAGTGCTAATACTTCAAAATATGCACCTGTTAAAGTCGATGAATTTCGATGATTACTTGCAGGCACATACTACTTACAGAAAATCAAACATTCGAAACGGTTTCAATTAGTTTGATTTTGATGATTTGATTTGTTTACAAGTACTTGTATGACATATGTATGACATTAGTGGGTGGGGTAATATTACCTCAAAATTCAGTCGTCGTAAGTACTATCGTGTGATAAAAACATTTAAATTGATTGAAAAACATGCTTTTTATTATTTTGTACAAAATGTGTTGTGATACAATAAATGCAAACTAAATATTTTAGATAAATATGGATGTTCAGGCAAATCAACGGCTTTTGTTTATATTTAAGAAACCCCTTGTACCTCTTGTTTTGTGACGTCAATATTTCAAAATCCGCAACTGCAAAAGTTCAGGACTTTTTATGGGTTTTTCTAGACACATAACAGTAACAGAAAAACCAACTTTCAAAACTTTTGCAATTAGTTCAGGTTGACCACCATTTTGGGGTAGATTGACTGGCCTATTACGCAAACTCCATCTCCGGGTGTTACAATGAGATTAGTAGAGATCAGTATAGGATGTGACCTACCTAATGTAACATATATGGACCTTGTGGTAGATGAAACGTAATTGTTAAGCCATTTGCTGATAAACAATTTGAAAAAAAATCATATTATTGAATTTTTCCTTGGATAAGACGGCAAACGTGAAATGAAATTGAGATTTCAAGTATTAATGAATGTTGTTCTTGTAATCTATGACAAGAAATTGTGAAATGAGCCGAGTATTGTTATTTAGATTCACATTTGGTGCCATAAATGTTTGTTAATATATGGAGTTAGTCGAGTTATTTATTCGTACTCTGGTACATACATTGTTCTTGCTGTCGATAGTTATTGCAGTATTTCAGATATGTTTGGAAGGAGCTTTTGAATGAAAACGGTCTTTGCATCATTTTGCCCCGGTGAATGCAGCGTATTGCCCAAATGAACGTTGCAAAACGTATATATGTCTATTTTAATGTTTCAAGTGTGTTTGGGTTTTGCAATGATCTAAACCATAAGTTATCAATATATATCGGGTATTTTCTTGCAAAATAGTTTGCTGTCAACATTAGCCAAATCCGCTCTTAATATGAACACATGTTCTTCATTTTGTGTATGTTAGGTTCCGCCAAGCCTATGTTTAAATTACAAGCATCGTTGTTTAATGTCCTTATTCAGTAGGAGGCACAATAATGTTCGTAATAGGCATCAAACATATCATCCTTTATTATATAGTAATAGGCATCAAACATATCATCCTTTATTATATAGTAATACTCAAATCCATGCACGTGTTAATGAAAAACTTTAACGATAAAGTGTTGTAGACGATACGTCTGTTTAAATGATCTGTTCAGATCTGTTAACTCAAAACATACATTGCATATTTGAACTTTTGAAAGTTTTTGTTGAAGACGCAGACATCGACGGTGCTGTAAATGAAGACTGTAACCAAACTGGTAAGTAAGTATGGACGCATTATTTAGGCAGACATGCCATGGACTTCCAGTTAAAGCGGAATATATTCAGTAAAAGACCATTCTAGAGTTCATATTCTATAAACATAAAAACAATTCAATGCAGTATACATTAAAAATCCAGCCGATTATTGTGTGTTTTCTACTAGAATTGTGTTGGGGAAAACGTAAAATGTAATATCTGAAAAGCCATGTTTCATTCAATAAGCCACTTGTGTAGAAAAATTTGAAAATAATTCAATGAATCTGATTAAACTTAAATAACAAAGTGCACTAGCAAAATGAAAAGTTATAAAGTTGAATACAGGGTCAAACAGGAGCAGTTGCAATGTAAAGATCCCCCACTCAATATTATTTTAACGTTTGATACAATACCTTAAACGGAATTTTTCCAGTGCCGAACAGCAAAAATAACACAGTAGAGTCGCAAACCGTTCCCTGCTGGACCGCTCCACCGGACAACAATGTCACGTTCAGTTCCTCACGTACGTCGGAGGTTTCCTTCACTGATGCTCCGGAACCGACGATACCAGAAGAATCCCATCCGGGCCTAAAAATACCTGTGCCGACGGGAAAGAAGCCGAACTTATCGTCTACATCGACCTCCAAGGCGACAACCACATTGGCTCCCTCCCACGGAAACACCACAAACTGTCAGTAAACAAATAATGATTTGCTTTCACTCACCTTTGAGCGGTTAATCCCGGATTTATTCGATTTGTCCTGTTTGGAATAGGACTGACTGTATTACGTTCATTAAACTAACCAAATGAGCCGCGTTCTTAGAAAACTGTGCTTAATGCATGTGCGTTAAGTGTCGTCCCAGATTAGCCTGTGCAGTCCGCATTGGCTAATCAGGGACGACACTTCCCGCCTAAATTAGATTTTTTTCTAAGAAGATACTTCATTTAAACGAAAAATGTCATCAAAGCGGAAAGTGTCGTCCCTGATGAGCCTGTGCGGATTGCACAGGCTAATCTGCGATGACACTTTACGCACATGCATTTTGCCCAGTTTTCTCAGAACACGACTCAAATATACTTAAGCTCATCAGACTTCTTTTACTCATTCTGATCAATATCGTGAATATATTATGTGTATCAATTGATAAATATAGGTACATCTATTTACACTAAAATATCACTTGGGAACGCACATGTACATAGTGACAGCCTTGTGAACTGGAAGTCAAACTCAGCCTTCTATTATTTTCCACGCATTACCAAAGCCAGGTTTACATGCGCCTTAATAGCTCAATGTGGACTCCTAAATACAAAATGTGTCATTTTTGTAGCTTCCTTTTCCCACCTCATCGGCTGTCGCTTGTTCATTTTTTTTCTAGCCAAAACTCTTTCAATGTATATAGCGCTTTGATTTATTAACGATTTTCAGTGACAACGCAACAGCCGCTGCCGCCGGAGGAGGAATGCTTCACTGATTGTTACTGCCCCTGTGGCTGGGTGGCAGAGCCCGTACAATACACGAAGGAAGAGCTGAACGCAATTGTTGAGAAGATCCAAGAGAAACTCAAGATCGAGGTGAAGAAGTTAAGTTCCACGGTAAGTTTTTTATATGCATTCTCTAACGCAGCCAGAGCCCGTCTGGGTAAACATCATACGACCCATTTAGCCCATTTATGCCTAGTAGACTCTCCCATCCTTTTAAATTGGATTAATTTATTTCCAAAATTACGGATGTCTAGTACATTTATTTCTTTATTTAGAATATTATTTAAAGAAATTCCTTGAAGCAAACAGCGTAGACCCTGATGAGACGCCGCATCATGCGGCGTCTCGCTGTTTGCAAAGTCATTTTTTCTAGACGCTAGGCATAAATGGATTAAGTTACGGTGTAATTTTGGAAGAACTACAATTTCTTAGCACAAACCTCTATTTTAAGTTAATTTCAGCTGTCCTATTAATTTCTATTCAGTCTTTCATAATCCTTTTATTTGATGAATATTTCATCGTTAATAATCTGTTCCTGTGATTTCAAATTCTTTCGTAACTAAGTGGTGTCGTAAGATCTTTTGTAAGTCAATGTCCGGCTGCATTACACTCACTGTAGTATACGGATTAAAAAGTATGTAAAGCGCCACTGTTTATCGTCACATTATCATAACACCCATAAAGCAAAGCACACCTTGAAAGTTTGCTCTTTGCAATCATTGTATGCATACCGGTCTTACTGACCTGTGTACTAACGCAAAAGGATTTATGAGTACCCCGGTAGCACTTCTTTTACGAGTTCAAAGTGAAAGCGAAAGTATGTCAGGTAATCGTGCTTTTGATAATCGCTATCAATCTACAATATCACATTTAAACATAATTTAAACACATTTCTTTAAACAACATTCCGTTTTAAACACACAATAAAAAAACGAGTTTTCTTTCATTACAAACATTTTAATTCCTACGCAAAACTACTTTGGCGGAAGCATAATTCCCCAAACCAGGGGAATGTGATGCGTCTTAGTATAGAGGTGACACTGACGTAATGACGTCTCCATCTATGTATAGAATGCTTTGCAATTATTTACTACGCTCGATACCTTGTTCCAGTCATTAATTCGTTAATTTCATAATAGCAGTATTATTATGCTTCTCTAAGAAACCATTCTTGCAAACTTTTCAATAAATTGAAGTCCGTGTCTGTCGCTTTGATTCATTTTTAAATGTATTGCAGCATAGTAGCAGGTATGTGTATCCTGATAGTAGGGACGGCTTGACCAGACGATACTTTTTTAAGCTTTATTCTAAATCTTGCTGATTATTTTACAGACGCGGAAGCTGAACAGCGCCGAGGACCAGCGGCCGTCTGCGAAGGCGGTCGGCGTCGTCGGTCTGGTGTTCTTGGTGATCACCCTCGGCGGCATCTTCCTGCTCGATCTGAAGACCTTGGCAGACGCGTTCCGGACGCTTCTAGACAACGTCCGCCAGCCGTTCCGGCAATGACTTGCACAACTCCTCAGAGCGGTTGCCTTCCCTATCGGTTAACGGTTACCACTGCCGTCATTAGGGAGGATTGTGAAATTGTATTTTTTATTAATTGTAGTACAGTGCACATTTCTTCCTAACTGGACACTTTTTGTAAAATAGTTTGCAGTAAATTTAAACATATAGCAATTCAAAAGAAGAATATAATAAAACCGTTAGTTATAAAAATGATCATTTTAATCGTTTATCATCGCGTAGTCTTTTATGACAGCAGGAATTTGACTTGCCTCAACATCGGGATTTTGTTTACGTTGGCTCATAGGCTTTACGCATGTGATTCACTTACAACCTGTTTCAAAGTAGTTTATATTACTCAATACATATATATATATTGTTCTATAATTTTGTAGATTTTTTTTCGAGTATAAATTTTATTATGATATCTTCAAAACTTGTGTGCGCTTTTCTCGTAGTCTACCGTACTTTTAAACAATATCATTATGTATAAGTATTGATTAAGTATCTCAGTTTCATACATGAATTGGGAAAGCTTTGAGAAATAAAATGTGTTTATTTTATCTTAAACCTAACAATACCACGGAGAGAGAGTTGGCAATGAATCCTTTATTAAATATTGTGAATTGGTTTCGTGTCTTTGTTAACATTTTTGTGTCTATTGGGAAACAACTTTTAATGTAATCTTATATTGGGTTAAGTTTGCGTTTAATGCCCTTTGCCGTTGGAGTTTTGTTATTTACATAGTTTTTAAAATATTATATATATATATATATATATATATATATAGTTTTTAAAAGAAAATTTACAAATCAGCGTCGCAATATATTGAAGAATATAGACATATCGTGCAATATAAAAGTAAACAAAAATTATTGCGAAGAATGTACGTTTGTGGTCTTCAATACATCAAGTGAAAACATTCATGTTTCTGTCAGGCTTTGTTTCAACTAATGCTTCAATTGTTGTTGTTATTGCTGTTGCTGCTGTTGTTGTTTTTTAAACTTTGCCATATAAGTGTTGCTTTTATATGCACGTACATGGATGGGATTGTATTCAAAAGAATGTTTTATTATTTATTGTTCATTTTACTTAAATATCATACAGCACGTCTGTGCAATCAATTATGATTTTTACTGCAGAAATATTGCAAAAAGAATCCTAGCTACGATCTCATGATGTACACGCGCTTTATTTGTCGTTTCAAAATAAACACAAGCAAAACCCAACACGGACATTTCAGTGTAATTTATTATTTTAATTGGGCTTCATCTAATTCAGACTTTTAGGAACACTAAGAAACGAACACCAGTGATCGTAACTGTTATACTTACTGAACGCGCTAACAGAAATTTCCCTAAAAAAATACCTACGCAACATTTCGGTATTTTTTTTTATTATCACAAGTAACGTACAAAAAAGGTTGCTTACTTACGTTAGTTCAAACACGTATATTAAAATTTAAAAAAAAAACACTTACATATCATACATAAAGTCGAATTATTGAGAAATATGTAATATAAAGAAAACACACACGATGGAGTTTTCAAAGGACTGCGTTATTTAATATTGCGATAATAAATCAGTTGTTAACTAATGTTTCACATACACCAAAAACAGCAAAGATAAAAAGCTTGCTTTTCTCTAGAATTTATTACATACATAGATGTCAAAGATGATAGCAAGAAACGATTGTTGTTACATGTTCGCCTGCGTGAATAGAGCAATCAGCTCCTGCCTCGATATCGTGTCCATGTCGCCGTCCGTATCGATGTCCGCGAACAGTTCGTCCACCTCGGCGTCCGTGAGCGGGTCATCGCCACGTGACTGAAACATGGGGAGAGAATGAAATGACGTCATTATAAAACGAGGAAGAATGACGTCATATTATCCTCACGTATTAAGGGACATTTGCACTGTTTTGAACTATTGAAAGCGGTCACCCAAATTCTTCCCAGTGATCTACTCCGTTAAAGAAACAGTATAGAATGATACTTTGAATTAAAAAAAATATTTAGATGTAAGCTAACACAAATATATTATATACAATAGAAATTATACATACACATTTAAGACAAGTTTTGCGAATCATGGCCCTTTTCACATTGAGGTACCTTAGCCTCATTTTACTAAGCTTCATACGTTAGTGCGTAATTTTTATAACAAATTGCAACTTTAATAATTAATAAAATAATAATAAAATGTATATATTTACTGAAAGTAAATAGGTTATTTGAATGTAAGTACCGGGAATATATTGTAGATAACGTTTCAAAGTTAAGTTTAACAAATTTCAATTCGATAATTTACAATACACAATGTATTGGAAATGGTGTGCATGAGTTTATGAATTGAGTAAGTTGCTTAGTGAATCGGGGCCCTGGTCCTAACCTGTATAAAGGTCCTGAACTCGTCCTTGGTAAACCTATCCCCGTCCCCTAGGGCCTGCAGGGCCTTGTCAAGCTCAGCCTCCATTTGCTGTAACATAAAAAGCTTGTTTTAGTCCCGCTGTGTGAAACGGGGGTTTAATGCACGTGTGTAAAATGTCGCCCCAGATAAGTGTGTGCAGTCCGCACAGCCTACTCAGGAACGACAACTTCCGCTTTTATTATATTTTTCGTTTTAAGGAAGTCTCTTCTTAGCGCTAAACTAGTTTTTGCGAGTAGTATCGTCCCTGATTAGCCTGCGCGGACTGCACTGGCTAATCTGGGACGAAATATTACGCTCATGCATTTTACCCCGTTTTCTCAGAGCGCGACTTATATTGAATGATATGATATATAAATAAACACACGTGTATTGGCCTCGGTCAGAGTTCTTTTATACCAGATAATGTTATCTAAACCATATTCTAGGATACCCTAGTCGGTTGTAACATATTATTTATAGTTGATGCATTTTAAACTTAAAAGTAACGAATACACATTGAAAGTAATTTGGATACCATACATTTCGATATCTTGAAATCTGAAAGGAACTACCGGTATTAGCATTTAACAGTGTGATTGCCTATTATTGATATTTAATGACCACATAATATGAATATCACTGTATGTTCTTGTCCAAATGAAACTCCGTTCACTTACAAACCATTAAACTCAATATAAAAGTAACATATATACTCAAAATCAGCTAATATTTCGCAAAATATTTCGTAAAATAAAGATAAGCCATACAAAATCAGTGCTCCTTATAGCTAAAGCCAAAATTTCAACGCTAGATCTGGAATGGTAACATTGATTTAACGAGATACAAAATGCTCGTTTTTACTTTTGTGTACGACAATATATTCCATGTTTATTTCCCGCCACGATATTCGACAATTTACGATCGAACGCGAGACTGGCTTCGGGCAGCGTGGGAAGAACGACGAATTCATGACACTAGCTTTACTGCATAACATATTAGCCGTCATATTGTTTACGTCCATTAAGTATGGAACGTTACTTATCCAATACTAAAAGCTACCGACAGTCTGACCGATACTGGGAAAATACATGGTCAGCAAATCAGTTGGTTAAGAAAATGCAAAACGAGCTTTCTGTACAAACAGAGATAATCTCTCAGAGATAATAAGTGGATATGGTGTCCACATAGCGACAAAGGCTCAATCTCCACTGTGACAGCATTCTTTTAATTCTTTCAATTTTCCCCACAGACACAAAAAACTGGTTCCACCCAGGAATAGGACTCGATAGCGTTTTAATAATCCGTATGTTTTCGATGCAATCGAGCTTAAATAAAATTTGTTTTAAACAAAATAAGATAATCCAACACCAACCTCCCTGGTTTTCATCATCTTCAGTACGAGGTTTCGGAACTCGTCCTGACTCAGCTGCCCGTCCGCGTTCAAGTCAACGGAGGCTATGGCCGCCTCGCACTCGGTCCGCGTTGGATTCAGTCCGAACAGCTGGGCACCGCGGTACAGCTCCGAGACGTCCACGTTATCTCCGCCGTTGACGTTGATTGACGTGAACGCTTCCTGGATACGCAGCTCGTCTTCCTCTGTTAAAGACATGGCCCCGTGATTTGTCTGTGGAAATATTCTGGAATGGTTCTAATTATAAGATAGCATCGGTGTTCTATTTGGAGTGTTTTATATGATAGGAATAGTGAATGGATTCGTTTTTAGCACTCGCCAGCTGCCAGTTAAAGGAGCTGCTACGAACGCGATCAACCAATCAGACAACGATTTTCGACACATCGCGACCATTTGTAAGACAAGAATATTGTTTCGCATTATTCGAACGAACGTTTCATTAACAATATTTACGTTTATGCAAGCTGAATTTGTGGAGTAAAATTAATAAAATGTTAACAAAAGAAATATAGTTATTACGATCATATTACAGGCAGAAATTCGTGATATTTGATTATTGATATTCGCTATTTACTTTAGAAATAGAGCTTTATGAATTTGTGTATACATGTACATCATAACGTTTAACAGTTCAAATAATTATTAAAGTGATTTTATATATATCTAGGTAATTGATATTGTTTAAAAAGAAGTGTGAACATGCATTTACGGACAAATGTCTCAATCCCCTCTCGAATGTAAAAGATAGTCGTCTGACAAACCCTAATAGTATGCCCTTCAGGCGTACATATACCATCCCATAAATGTATCACATAGGTACTGACCGTCTCATCATTTGTATCGCGTTCTGAGAAAACTGAGCATAATGCCTGACTGCCTGTGCGTAAAGTGTCGTCCGTGATTAGCTTGTGCAGTCCGCACAGGCTAATCAGGGACGACACTTTCCGCCCAAACAAGATTTTCGGTAAAAAGGGACTTCCCTTTAACGAAAAATACCATAATCGCGGAAAGTGTCGTCCCTGATTAGCATGTGCGGACTGCACAGGCTAATGTAGGACGAAACTTCACGCACAGGCAGTATGCCCAGTTTTCTCAGAACACGACATTTTTTTGTAAATCGGAAGAAACATGTCTATGGTTGTCTCTCAAAGGACTTGTAATCAGATTGACGTTTTGAAAATAGTCCGAACACAAATTTAAAAAAAACAATCTAGAAAGAATATAGAAGAAAAAACGTTCGTTGCAAAAATATACTACAAACACCCGTATTTATGCAAACAATGTAAAAGGCAGATGACGGTGGAAATTAGTGTTCATAATTATAACTAGACATTAAGGTTTTGGTCATTATCTTTAAAACAGATGTAACATGTGTAAAATTGTTTCTTACGTAGGGATAAACTTATGCCCAATAATCTCAAATGATATTTAAAGCAAATGTGAGTAAAGAGAGCATGTGCATTCCTTCCATTTGTAGGATAAATTATATAAATAGCCATCGTTTATTAATTGTATAATCTCGGTCATGATAATTATTTGGTTTCATACACGTACCATCAGTTGATCATATAATTAACCTTATAATTTGTGTATACATGTTTTTTATGCTGATTTTCAGTTCAAAATCAGTTTACGAGTTTGTTCAGGGCGCCTGAAATAAAAATTGAAGGTGTTGTATTTCTATCGGAATTCGGAGTTTGCAGGTTCGAAATAAAAAAGGAAGTTTAGCAATAAAATACACTTACCTTAAAGGGACCGTCAACCAGATTGACGACATTAAGAAAAGTTTTAAAATGCCGTATTTTTTACAATTATGAGTTTATATTGATTAAAATATCACGACTGGTATATTACATTACCTGAAAAAAGTTGTTAAGTTTTCATATTTTCAGTATATTCGGTAATACAATTTTACTGAGTATATGTCTACCAGGTACATTTGTAACTACCAGTTAACTATAAATAACGCAAGTAGATTGATCATCGTCACGTGGTAATCCCAGGAAAGCAAATTGTGCATGCGTAGTGAATTGAATATATTTTCTTAATAAAATGATCAATCTACTTGCGTTATTAATAGTGTGTATACCGTTATGTCACCTTTTTTCACGATGTACTTTTGAATTCGCATCGCGAAATTGTATTACCGAATATACCAGTCGTGATATTTTCATCAATATAAACTAATAATTGTAAATTTTTTAGAACTTTTCTTTTTTCGTCAATCTGGTTGACGGTCCCTTTAAATAGTAATGGACACAATCGACACGAATATAAGTTCAGTTAATACTGATTCCTTTTAAAATTTTCTACCGAATCTCTTAATCGCAATTACGCTAAGTTGCTATAATAATATTGCATTGAAACTAAGTGTATCTTTGTATTTAATAGTCGAATGCCTTGGGCCTTATTACATCGTGAACCTTAAGTTTGCCATTAGTCTGTATTACGTATCATCAGACTTAAGTTTCTCTTAAAAGGTGTAAAATGTTATATATCCTTTTACTCAGTAGACGAGCAGGTTTTTTATCAGATGTTTATTTCATTTAAAAAACAGAATGTCAATTTTAGTTCAAAATAAGTTGGAGTCTTTTTCTTATGGTAATATGATCTTAATGAATCAAACAATGGCTATACAAATCGGATTATTTTTGTCCTGTCCCTATACTCTACAGAAACCGCCCAAAAAGACATTAAAAAATATACAAGTATGCATACTTTTCTATGGCAATATATTCATGACAGTCGGTTTTAATATACTGCAAAACCTATACATGTAAACATGCAAAAAAGGTTTATATCTTCCGTTTGGTAATTGGAGCCAACACACTAAATATCAAACATTAAATCTTTTACCTCTTCAAGTGACGCCAAATATTTAATCAAATCGTTATTGCAATGGGATATATTGTGTATCCTCAATTAAATTCGTGTGGACTCAGATTGAATTCTTAAAATCATGGATCGTATTCGTTGAACCTAATAAGGTTCTTAAACCCAGTTATGCCTAGTGGACTCTCCCATCCTTCTAAATTGGATCAATTTATTTTCAAAATTAGGGATGTCTAGTATATTTATTTCTATATTTAGATTATTTCTAACAGAAATTCCTTAAAGCAAACAGCGCAGACCCAGATGAGACGCCGTATCTTGCGGCGTCTGATCTGGGTTTACGCTGTTTGCTAAGGCCTTTTTCTTCACGCTAGGCATAAATGGGTTAAAACATATTTACAATGTAAATATTGTTATGACTTTCGTAAAAAATCTGGCCCCGTGTTCACAAAACGATTTTGCAATCGAAAATCGATTTTAACTGACATCGATTTTTAGTTTTGCCTATCAACTACAATGGAAATCCATTTTTTCAATGACAAGCAAATTCTATTTTTTATTGCAAAAACTGTTTTGTGAACACGGGGCCTGGTTTAGAGCGTTTTAATAATTTGTTTATCTAAAATTCTTTACTGTTTTACTAGCAAACAAGCACTTGCGTAAAGTCAAACATCATCCGCGTTGCGTTTTCAATAAGTATCTAACTTTAGCCGTATGTATTTGTAAACGTTGGATGACCCCAGTCATAATTCTTACATTTATAACATTTTATTTATCAGATATTAAAAGAAATCAATACGAATTCTATAAACAACTTATTTGTTAAACTTCATGTAGATAACTGACATTAAGATAACATATCGAGTAAATAACTACTATTAATAACAATAAAAGCATTGGTTTGAAAATCATTAGCATCATAAAAACATTTAAATAATAAAACAATCGCAAGTTAATTTGACGGAATATTAAAAAGACATAAATGTAACACTTACCAATCTTTTCTGTGGATAAGATAAAAATAAAAGTTGAATGAACTAGTTGTTCACGAGACCTTTAGATTAAACAAATCGAATCTTTAAATCCGATAATGGCGACTGCATGGGCGACAAGTGAATATTTGCGTTAAATGACAATAGAATGGTATGTAAAGATAGACTATTATGTCGCGTACAAAGAAACATGTTTACACGGCCATTTCGAAATATAATATTATGAGCAACCGTACTTCGATTGATATTGGTTAACTGATCTTACGACACCCGATATTATGGATTTAGTACTGCAAGGGAGACGATACTAACAGCCATACATTTCTGTATTGAAATAAGTCCGACATATTCCATTAAGGCTCGACTGATTGTTTTCGGTTCAGGTACTACTTAAATGTACCCTGGGTACTCTTAAGTATACTTAAATATACCCGGGTACGGAAAATGTACTGAAACGTACCTGGCCAATTAAGACTGTATCCGAGTTTTGTTCCCTCCCAAAATCCGATGTCACAAAACGCAACACACAATTTGAAACAAAACTATCTTTGAACAAAACCTTCCGTTTTAGTATGAGTTTCGATAATACAGAGGCCATTTTACAAAATATGACATAGATATGAAAATAATTAATTTGAAAAAAATCGACAACAGCCAATTTAACGTTAGAATTCCCTGGTTCGTTTACGTATATTTCCCGTACGCCGGGTAAATAATATTGTAAGTATACTTAAGGTTACCCGGGGAACATTTAAGTAGTTCCCGAGCTGACAATGATCAATCGAGCTCCATTTAGGGGATGAGATTTTTTGACATTTTTGTTCTTCATTCTGAGATTACTTTACAACAATATCGTAAGATAAATGTTATGCCTTACAATCTTTACTTTCTGTATCGGTCAACTTTTATTGTATTATGGTGTCTTAAAGAAATATTTCTCACCAACTAGCTTTCATGTCTTGAATTCTTTTATTTAAAAAAATATGTTTATTTTAATATATATTATCTGTAAAATTCATAAACTTTGGTAAGTATTTCAGGGAAAACTTTTTGTCTGTCATATGATCTCTGTAAATATTACCTGTTACTACATTAAATTATGCGTGTTTAACCATTCAAATCTCTAAGCGATGGTTGAACACTTGATGCACATGTTGAAAGCCTGTGCATTATTAGCCATATTGCAACTGATTAGTGAATATATAGTAATTATTCGTTGTATGATGTTTTGTTATGACCTTTGTCCGTATTTGCTCTATCACCTTAACATGATCATCCGATCCTCACAAATCTTGATGGAAAGGTTTTTGGGGATAATATTTTGATAGCATATAAAAGAAAAAGAAGAGAAGTTGCGGGTACCTTCAATCATATTTCTGTTGCTGTCTTCATTTTAAGCACATACTATTAGATACAACTTGAACACAGCATTGTTGCAATTTTGGATATCTTAAGAAAACGCCCGCTTCCGAAAATCATCCATACAGCTTTTGCTTTCTGGCTCTTGATTTATGCAAAAGAATGCCGTTTTAGCTTTTACACCAAAAGGTTTGCTTTTGCTTTTGAAAACATTTGTTTCCAACTAATTCTTAATGTTTAATGTTCACTAGAATCATATAAATAAGTTTATTAAGGACCGAAACCAAGAATTTATCATTATGATTTTAATTATATCCACCTGGTGTGAAAGTTGGCAGATCAAAAGTGAATAACAATAATATAAAACTAGTTATTTAATAAACACTTAGTTAAAGTATGTGTCGAGCACATATGGAAATAAATGAACACGAAGAAACCGAAATTAGCGGTTTAACGTAATCATTTGGTAATAGAGTTCACATAATTATCAATTTACGTTTATTCTACACATGAAATCGATTCTTAAATAACGTGTCTGTGTTAAAAAAAACACAAGAGCACGTGAACTGAAAATACTTTTAATTTACTTTTCCTTCATTGATTTTTACTCGCTTTAACCGAGTGATTGACATACATTTTAAGGGACCATTTCACAGATTTTGGCGTGTATTGAAGTTTGTCATTAAATGTTTTATATTGATACATGTAACCATTGGATCTAAAATGCTCCAGTATATCAACACGAATAAAATTAAATAAAGAAAAAAAGGAACCCTCAACTGGGCTCGAACCACTTACCCCTGGAGTAAAAGTCTAACGTTAAGACCACTCAGCCATCCGTGCTCTTACAATGTGTGATGTATTTTATACTTATAAACAATCCTCACAGTGTCACAAAATATAACGACAACAACTGAACTCTCCAAATAATTCAATCGTTTCGCGTTGGAACGCTTTATAATTTTTAGGTTTTCAAAACGTCAAAAGATGCATATAATTAATATTTAAGAGCATGGTAAATGTTCAGTATTTATGTTTCCTTATAAATATCATAACTACAACGAAAATTTGCGAATCTTGAATATTTTTGTTTTAATTTTTACAATATATCACAAAGTGAAAAGGTCCATTTAAAGATGTAAGTTTGTACAAGGCGTCGTATGGAATATGAACATACAATCTGGCATGAAATTTGGGGAATCGTAAATACAATCGGTTTATATCCGCTCTTAACAATTTGTAGCCATGCATTTAAAAAGCATTATTTTCGTTTAACATACCGATGAGACCTCGGTTTTATTTAATATGGTCATGCCCGTTTCTTAATAGACAGCTCCTAAGAGTTATAACGGAAAGATACACATTGAAAAACGACCATAAGTTTAGTGTATACAATAGGTGATAAATAACTGAACATAATACATAATGCATCTGAATACTTGTAATGATAAAATATATGAGTCGCATTCTGAGAAAACTGGGCATAATTCATGTGCGTAAAGTGTCGTCCCAGATTAGCCTGTGCAGTGCGCAGGACGACACTTTCCGCCTCAATTGAATTTTTGCTAAGAAGAGGCTTCATTTAAACGAAAAATGTCATAAAAGCGGAAAAAACTAACAAATAAACTAACACTGATAACATATACTTTAAGTTTACGTTAGAATAGAATATTTCTTACGCCATGATGTTTCTTGACAACGACCGTGATTAATGTTGGAAACCTTATGACATTTTCTGAGGTTTTATGGCACGTTACAGGCAATTCTTTTAAGCCGCATGCAAATAAGAACTATTGATCTCCGATTCAATTCTTGTTATTATTTTTAAATTTGAAAAAACAACAACATTGCACATTATGTTAAATTGGATTTAATGAACACAATATGATTTGATTGTGAAAATGATGCACGCTTAAAAGGCTGATTATTGTGGAGAACTAAATAAATCTGTTCACAGACCAGAAAGTTTATTTGCAACATAAGCACCTGATTCTCGTTAACAATAAAGCAATAATGCTAAACAAATATGCAGGCGTAAAAATAATGCTAAACAAATACGCATGCGTAAAAATAATGCTGAACAAATACGCATGCGTAAAAATAATGCTAAACAAATATGCAGGTGTAAAAATAATGCTAAACAAATACGCATGCGTAAAAATAATGCTAAACAAATACGCATGCGTAAAAATAATGCTAAACAAATACGCATGCGTAAAAATAATGCTAAACAAATACGCATGCGTAAAAATAATGCTAAACAAATACGCATGCGTAAAAATGATGCTAAACAAATATGCAGGCGTTAAAATAATGCTAAACAAATATGCGTAAAATAACAGCAAGAAAAAAAAGAAATTTAAAACATATTAAATTGCTAAGATTTAAAATAAATGCAGTCGTGCGAAAACGTATGATGTATGAAAAGGCTCGTTCTGTTTTAACATACATTATCTTGAAGAGACTAACCCCAGTCGTATCGGGTGGCGAAGATGTTTCATTTTTCTTTCGCTTGCTTAATTTGAGTTGAACACCTTATATGATTTTTCTTTTCATATATATATATATTTAACAGATTAAATGTTATAAACATGGTACACATTTATGAACAACAATATACAAAAATATGGCGTTTAAAATAAATTTATCTGAGATTCTATAAACAAATGATTTATTGAAATTACAATCGACGATAAAACGATATGATATGGTATGTAAGTCGACCCGTTTTAAATTATTCGCTGCTGCGTAAATGGAATGTCTTCATGTCCATCGCACGCTTGCGCACTCTTTCATTCGATCGTAGCTTCTCTTTTTCCTTTAAATGGGAAAGGAACATTTCCCGGACGTCATAAATCTGACAAACATTGAGAGGGGTAAATATAGCTTCCGGGATTATTTCCGCCTCGTTATTTACCGGGCAAAATAATGGTGTTAGATTGCCATGGCAACCGTATGCACGTCTGAAGACGGTTTCGGACAACCCATCATGCACGTTATCGTCGGAATACACAAGATTTCTAACGTTAGCTAAAACAAAGTCACATGACATTTTACGATGAAGAAATGATCTCTCTTTGCTGGCTACATGACCATTTTCCTGAGATGAGAATGCGTAAATAGGATGTTGTAAAAGGTCATTCAAAAATATGCTATTGATAGTAGGAACTGTCGTTTCCAATGAAATGTGCCCTTCAAAAATGCTGCTAGGTAACATTTCCATACGTTGTCAACGTTGGCTTATTGTCTTTCACCGGCTCGGGAAGATCTATTTCAGGCCTCGTTGCCACTCTGTCTAACATAAGATCAATTTCTCCTGAAGTGCTACTCACTACTCCGTGCGGCTGCGCAGAATGAACGACTAATCGTGCGTGCGCATCTTCCAAAATTGCCATGGAAGACATCGGATAAATATTTCCATCAAAAGGTAAACTTTTTCTGAACTTTCTCCCCATCATTTGAAGTCCTGCAGAGTCAGCGAAGAATAATTCATTTTTAATGTCAGTTTTTACCCTCAAGGCAAAATTTCCCACTCTAACCGCTGCCTTCGAAATGTCACTTAACACAGTAACCTTAAGAGCTTAAACCCGGAGCAGAGTGCACTAAGGTCAATGTCATATTGTAGGAAAAGAAACCTCTTGTGACCTCTATGCCACACGTGTATGAACCCCATATGGATTTTACCATCATGCCATCAGTGGTTACCGGCATATTGTTTCCGTTGGTAATTGATGCGTATATGCACCACCCTGTTCCTGGAACCAGCGCCAAACAATCTGCATGCGTGCGCAAAACTGTTTCCCGTGGTAGCACAATCGCTCTGGTGTTCCGGTTATTAATGAGAACGTCACGTTCATGAGCAAGTTTTCACATGTCATCTGTAATTTTTCCGTGTCTTGCATTATCATATTGTTCCATTTTGAATTCGTTAAAGCTTCTAGTTTCACGCTGTTTTCTATTTTGTCTCATTTTTTATTGCTCTGTTTAATCTTTAAAATAACTAACCCTAATGGTGGAAAATCCAGCACAAAGTTTATTCTGTATGTCCCGCTTGCAGTCTGATGAATGTCAAACTTGACCTCAATGTTATCGTTGTCAGTTATTGAAATATTGGATACAGGAACTAGCAGACTTACCAGCTCGCGCCTTGACTGTGTCAGTGAGTTCACTAGAAAAACCTGGGTCTCGGCTTGATAAATCGGCACTACAACCTGTCTAGTAAGATGATTCTCAGAAGGCCTCGCTACAAGCGGCATGAGATCGGCCATTTTTGATTTTGCACCATCACCACTTAGCAACAGCTGCACAGCGGAAGCCAGCAAGCGCTGCGTTGACGTAAACGCTGACGTTAGCAGGAGTTCATAGTTGTGCGCCACATGCTCTTTGGAGGTTCCCGTTATGGCATCGTGGTGCTGAAAAATGCCGAGATTTTTGCGCGCGAGCACAAGATTTCTCATAATTTGCTGCCTTACATTACCGTCAACCTGCCCGCTGATGGCGATGGCGGTGAAAATCTCCGCGCTCCGAAGACTCTCCAGAACCTCTCTACCTAGACGCTTGTCAAACTGGCGCGTGGTGAAGTACTCGGTCCAGTATTCCTGGTTTTCAGTGTACGAGTAAAAGTCTCCGGTGACCACTGGGTAGTTTAGACCATATTTTTCGGTCTGCCGATCAACTTCAAGAAAGAAGACCTTCAGCGTACCAAACCGCATCTGAACGTTAAAATCCTTTCTCTCGTTGACGTATTTCATGAATATCTTCAAGTTCCGGTACTGCTTCTCCCATTCGTACTCCGTGTCAAATCGGAAGTCGCCGCCAGGCGGAAGCATCATGACGTTGTACATGTAGTTTGCGTTCTTCAAACGCAACTGCTTCACGATGGCCTGTGCCAATGTCTCCAATCGAATTGGACCGCCTGCGGGGGGAACCTGCCTATCGGGATCCGGAAGATCCGGTTGCTCTTTGAAGTCCAGTTTCATGCAAGTGGGTCTGTCTGGACCGCAGCTATCGGATATGCTCATCCACTCGTACGTATCCACCTGTGCAGTATACGGGAATAGCATGAGAGAGGAACAGAGAACAAGAGCTGACAGAAGACAGCGCGCTCGACTTTTCGAGTGCTTGACAGTATAACGTAAGCCATCATGGGGAAATTGTTCATATTCATTAAGGTCAATGTAATATAGTCATATTGGAAGAGGACCATAATTGAAATATATTGCTCGCTTATGCTTTAAAGAAGTGGCACATTAAAGACGAATTTGAGTTCAGGTATATTTTCCACAATAAATTGAACATCTGTAAAGAAATAAAACAAACTAATAAGATTATATTTCAAGTTTGATAGCAATCGCTTGGGTGGGATGGTTGGACGGACTTTCAAAAATAAATTAATTAAAATAAATAATTGTTTTTTTTTACCATGTTTAAAAAAAAGATTTCTTTGTGAGTGTGTGTGTGTGTGTTGGGGGGGGAATAATTTGGGGTGTGGTGAGATAATGAGATAATATTTCAAAAATAAGAAAAAAAGGAAAACAAATATTTATATATTTTTTTTTTCGGGGGGGGGGGGGGGATTCTGAGGAGGGGCGTGGGGGATGGTTTGGGTGAAGTCCATTGTGGTATGTCAGGTAAGTGTTATTTTGTCAAAGTATGAATAAAATTTGATCCTAAATAAAGACGTTATGGCGATTAAAGCAAAGTTTATTTATTTGACCTTGAGATTCAAGGTCATTCAAAGGTCAAGGTCAAATTCAACTTGCCAGGTACAGTACCATCATGATGTCAAGACAGTATTTGAAGTTTGAAACCAATAGCCTTGATACTTTAGCAGTAAAGTGTATCTAAACACAAAATTTAACAAAATATTCAAAGTTACTAAGTCAAAAAGGGACATAATTCCATCAAAATGCCAACCAGAGTTATGCAACTTGTCCTGTACAATCTCCTTATGATAGTAAGCGAGTATTCCAAGTCTGAAAGCAATAGCTATGATACTTTAGGAGTTCAATGGACTAAAACACAAAACTTAACAAAAGTTTCAATTTTCTAAGTATAAAAAGGGGCATAACTCTAAAAATAATGCTGACCGAGTTATGCACCTTGATCTACATAATTATCTTGTTGCCATAAAGAAGTATTCAAAGTTTGAGCTAATTATCTTTGATAGTGTTAGAGTTATTTGACTTAATAAAAAACTTTAACCAACGGCGACGCCGACCCCGACGCCGGAGCGAGTAGTATAGCTCTCATTTTTCTTCGAAAAGTCGAATTAAAAATGAAAATATAAAATTATGTTTAATATGAATATACTATGTACATCTATAGCATAGGATAATTACACATAATACTTGTAGGTATTCAGATATAAAATGAACGGATAGAATATGAGGGAATAACGGAGAATACATGAAAGAATCCAACTGTTTATTTGACGAACATAGCATGGAAAAATAACCGAGAATAATTGTAGGCATTTACGCGTGCATTAAATATATTCAAGAGAGCAGGATCACGTGACCTGGGGCTCACAATTGAACGTTAATGGATGTGAACACACCAATAAGTGGTGTTTTTTTCCAAATAACTTTTAAAACAAATGTTCTTAAGAATTTCAACTAGTGCATACAGACATTTTTTATGCTGCTTATGGCAATGTGAAATACATCAGAGTCACTTTATTTAATAAGCCTGTGTTCTTGGTCAAACATTTGATGTGTACTGCATTCATATGCATCGTGAAATTACCGATTGCAGACGTATTAAAGATTTTTGTTATTAAATATTAAGATATCGACCCAAACTGAAAATGTATTTTAATAAGTTGAGATATTTGCAAAAATAAAGTTCTTAACGGTGTGTTTACATTCTGTAAAGCACGTGTGTTTACCCCTAAAAAACCTTAAATACCCGGTGATCCTGCACCCTTGATATAGTGTGACTCAAAAACAGAATTGATGTAGGTATCCACTTCTGCAATCGACATACATGACAGGAGAGAATAACAGAGAATAAATCAGCGTTGGGCGGAAATAGCACGACAGATAGAACAGCATATAATAGGCTTTAATTTTGTGAAGTGAACCATTATTGCATGAAAAAATATAATAAATATGTTTATCAACTTGTGAATAAGACGATAGCACACAATAATAACAAATACTTCTGCACTGGACGGATATAGGATCAAAGAATAACAGAAAATAAATAAACATACTTGAAAATACATGTGAGGCGTGTGTCGAGAAACTTTTGCTATAAGCTCTTAAGTGAAGCCCTGATGAGATTATAAATTATTGTTTCAAAGAACGCTTTCTAATGGCAATTCAATTGTAGACGATCAGCATGTGAGGATTCTTCAGGCTGAACTAAGACCAAACTACACTATACGCACGTGCAATATGCTTGTTCCACACCGCCACACACATGACACGCCGCAAGTTCATGTCCCTTCCCCCCCCCCCACACACACATGACACGTCGCATGAACATGTCCCCCCAAATACATGAAACGCCGCATGTACATGTCCCCCACATTCATGAAATGCCGCATGTACATGCCCCCAACACACATGAAACGCCGCATGTACATGCCCCCCTCAAACATGACACACCGCATTTACAAGTCCCCCACACACACATGAAATGCCGCATATACATATCTCCACACACGTATGACACGCCGCATGTAGATGTCCTCAACAAACATGACAGGCAGCATTTACATGTCCCCCAACACACATGACACGCCGCAGGTACATGCCCCCCACACATGACACGCAACATGTACATATCCTCCACAAACATGACACGCCGCATGTACCTGTCCCCTACACACGATACGTCGCATGTACATGCCCCAAAAACATATGACACGCCGCATGTACATGCCCCCCCCCCCACCCACACATGACAAGCCGCATATATATGCCCCCGCCCGACAAACATGACGCCGCATTCAAATGCCCTTCACACACATTACACGCTGCTTGAACATGCCCAAAACATATGACACGTCGCATGTACAAGCCCCCCCCCCACACACACACAAATGACAAGCCGAATATTTATATACCCCCACACATGACACGCCGCATGTACATTCCCTACACACACATGACAAGCCGCATGTTAATAACCCACAAACACATGACACGCAACATGCACATGCCGCACACACATGACACGCCGCATGTACATGCCCCCACACACATAACACGCCGCATGTAAAGGTCCCCCCACACACATAACACGCTGCATGTACATGTCCCCCACCCACATGACACGCCGCATGTGCATGTCCCGAAACACACATGACAAGCCGCATGAACATTCCCCAAAACACATGCCACGCCGCATGTGCATGTCCACACACACATGACACACCGCAAGTACATGCCCCCACACGCATGACACGCTGCATGTACATATCCACTCACACATGATACGCCGCATGTACATGTTCCCGACACACATGACAAGCCGCATGAACATTCCCCCAAACACATGCCGTACCGCATGTACATGTCCCCACACTCACATGACACGCCGCAAATACATTTCCAAACACACATGATACGCCGCATGTACATGCCCCCCGACAGACATGATTCGCAGAATGTACATGTCCCCCACAAACATGACACGCCACATAAAGATGCCCCCAACACACCCACACACATGACACGCCGCATGTACATGTACCCCCACACACATGACACGCCGCATGTACATGTACCCCCACACACATGACACGCTGCATGTACATGTCCCCCACACACATGACACACCGCATATACATGTCCCCAACACACATGACAAGCCGCATGAACATTCCCCCCAAACACATGCCACACCGCATGTACATACCCCTAACACAAATGACACGCCGCATGTAAATGCCCCCACCCCAAACAGGACAAGCCGCATGTACATGCCCCCACACAGGACAAGCCGCATGTACATGCCCCCACACACATCACACGCCGCATGACCCCCACACATGACACGCCGCATGTACATGCCTCCCACACACATGACAAGCCGCATGTTAATAACCCACAAACACATGACACGCAGCATGCACATGCCGCAACACACATCTCACGCCGCATATACATGACCCCTTACACACACTCACAAACATGACACGCAGCATGTTCATTCCCCAACAAACATGACACGCCGCATGACACGCCGCATGACACGCCGCATGACACGCCAAATGTACATGTCCCCCCACACAGATGACACGCCGCATGTACATGTCCCCCACACACATAGCAAGTTGCATGTATATGTCTCCCACACAGATGACACGCCGCATGTGCATGTCCACACACACATGACACACCGCAAGTACATGCCCCCACACACATGAAACGCTGCATGTACATATCCACTCACACATGACACGCCGCATGTACATGTCCCCGACACACATGACAAGCCGCATGAACATTCCCCCAAACACATGCCGTGCCGCATGTACATGTCCCCACACTCACATGACACGCCGCAAATACATTTCCAAACACACATGACACGCCGCATGTACATGCCCCCCGACAGACATGATTCGCAGAATGTACATGTCCCCCACAAACATGACACGCCGCATAAAGATGCCCCCAACACACCCACACACATGACACGCCGCATGTACATGTACCGCCATACACATGACACGCCGCATGTACATGTACCCCCACACACATGACACGCTGCATGTACATGTCCCCCACACACATGACACACCGCATATACATGTCCCCAACACACATGACAAGCCGCATGAACATTCCCCCCCAAACACATGCCACACCGCATGTACATACCCCTAACACAAATGACACGCCGCATGTAAATGCCCCCACCCCAAACAGGACAAGCCGCATGTACATGCCCCCACACAGGACAAGCCGCATGTACATGCCCCCACACACATCACACGCCGCATGACCCCCACACATGACACGCCGCATGTACATGCCTCCCACACACATGACAAGCCGCATGTTAATAACCCACAAACACATGACACGCAGCATGCACATGCCGCAACACACATCTCACGCCGCATATACATGACCCCTTACACACACTCACAAACATGACACGCAGCATGTTCATTCCCCAACAAACATGACACGCCGCATGACACGCCGCATGACACGCCAAATGTACATGTCCCCCCACACAGATGACACAGACATACACAGATGGCACGCCGCATGTATATGCCTCCCACACATATGACACGCTGCATGTACATGCCCCCCACACACACATGACACGCCACATGTAAATAACCCCCCCACCACACACACACACACACATGACACGCCGCATGCACATGCCCCACCCCCCCGCATCCCCCCCACACACACATATATGACAGGCCGCATGTACATGTCCCACACAAACATGACACGCCGCATGTACATGTCCCCCACACACATGACACGCCGAAGGTACATGTCCCCCACTCACATGACACGCCGTATGTACACATCCCCCATTCACACGACACGCCGCATGTACATGTCCCCCCACACATGACTAGCCGCATGTACATGCCCCCACGCACATGACACGCCGCATGTCCTAGTCCATCCACACATGACTAGCCGCATGTACATGTCCCCCATTCACATGACACGCCGCATGTACACCCCCACCACAAACATGACACGCAGCATGTACATGCCCCCCCACACACACATAACACGCCGCGTGTACATGTCCCCCCCCCCACACACATGACACGCCACATGTACATTTCCCGACAAACATGACACGCCGCATGTTCATGCACCCCTACACACAGGACATGCCGCATGTACATGTCCCCCCCACACACACACACACGAGACGCAGCATGTACATGTTCCCCCACACACGCATGTCACGCCGCATGTAAATGTACCCCCCACGCACACATGACACACCGCATGTACATGTTCCCCCAAAAACATGACACGCCGCATGTACATGTCCCCCCCAAAACAATTGACACGCCGCATGTACAAGTACCCCCACACATGACACACCGCAAGTACATGTCCCACCCACCCCCCCCACACACATGACACACCGCATGTACACGCCCCCACACAAATGACACGCCGCATGTACATGTTCCCACACCCAAACATGACACACCCCATGCACATTTCCCTCACACACATTACACGCCGCATGTACATATTCCCCACACACATGACACACCGCATGTACACGCCCCCACACAAATGACACGCCGCATGTACATGTTCCCACACCCAAACATGACACACCCCATGCACATTTCCCTCACACACATTACACGCCGCATGTACATATCCCCCTCACACTACACGCCGCATAAACATGCCCACTCACACATGACACGCTGCATGGCCATGTCCCCAACACACATGACACGCCGCATGTCCATGCCCCCAACACACATGACACGCCGCATGTCCATGCCCCCAACACACATGACACGCAGCATGTACATGTCCCCCAAACATATGACACGGAGCATGAACATGCCCCCACACCCAAGCCGGATGTACATGCCCCCCCCCCCCACACGCCGCATGTTCATGTCCCACACACATGACACGCCGCATGTACATGTCCCCCCACACACGCCGCATGCCCCCCACCCCCACACACATACACACATGCCGTATGTACATGCTCCCCCAACCACTCACACATTTCTGTGAGTCATGTTTTTTACCTATACAAAATATTTGGTCCTTTTCAGTATTGATTCACGACACTTAAAGCGAGAATATACGATTGTTTACTTTATATATGTTACATTTTAATATATTGATAAAATATGTTATAATTACACAAAATAGGCAAGAAAAATTATAGAATTAATACGAATTTCATAAAATGCAGCAAAGACAAAGTAGCGCCCCGAGATTATTCGTACATATTTTATATAATAACCGAAGCATTCGTCTTTTTAGTTAGTGTTCGTGTGTCGTATGAATAGATATTGTTGCAGAAATTTAAAATGACAGTTAAACTAAATTAATATTCATATCGTACATGCATGACATACATGCTGTCAATTCGACTGTACAGCCTTTTTTGATCTCAGAATTAAATATCTGGCTTATTTTGCATTTTTCGACACATGTTCTTCTTAACTTTTATCTTAATTTATATTAAAATATATGTTTAATAAGGTTTTTTTTTACACATTTTATATAAATTAATAAATATTTGACAAAATCGTATAATCTCGCTGTAATATTGACTTATTGTGTTGTAGTCACTTAAAATCGATACGCCCCTTTAAACATCCACAGTAATTTTCATTGAGTCGCTGAGCAGAATACCTCACCATTAAGCATCATGAACATAGAGCATTTCATGCTTACTTAAAGGGTAAGATCACAGTAACAATCTTTGTATGCATTATCCTGTGATGCGCATCGCTAGTGTTATTGGCGTCGCACTGAAGTGCAGCGACTAGAATGTAATACGTTTTTTTTCGCTTATGGGAGGAGGAGTTATTTTACGGATAAATGTATATATTTTTTGTCTGAATATCTTGCATAGTGGTGATTTTTTTGTGTAAATTAGTGTAAATAAGTACTACATTTGTGCCTATTACATTAACTACTACATTTATTGCCAATAATGCAAAGCTAATTCTTTTAATTAATAACAAATCACAAGGACTGGGCAATAATACAAGATCACAGGGACTGGGCAAATACGCGAACCGGTGAAACTTTCTGGTTTTGTATAAAACAAAACTTCTTTGTTCCACTATCCTAGCAACCACCTTGTTACTAATAAAGGCACTATAGAGCGCGAAGCGCGACACGTATTATTAATTGTAATAATGAGTCTTGATAAAGGAAGCAGCCGCTTATCAATGAGGAGCATCATCACAGCACCCTAGTCACATTACTATCAAGTCCTCCTACAGTTTTTTTAAGGACCACATATAGAAGGCCACAGGCTTGACCCGTATCTTGCCAGTTGTATGGACCCTTTGGTATGGACCTTTAACCCCGCTCACTATCCAGCGTTTAAACTTCCGGGTTTACATTTAAACCGACTATTAATAGCTTATTAATATCTTAGTTAGAAGGTGATTTTTCAAGCGGTTCCGTAGTGTACTGGTTACACGCTCGCTTCACGTGTGAGAGGCCCAAGGTTCGAGTCCCAGTAGAATCAAATTATTTTATTTTTGTTCTATGTTAACTTTTTGTTTTGATGTAGACATTTTAGTTTAAATAAATATGCTGTTTTATGGTAACTATTTTTTGTTTTTATTATGCCCATGAAATATATGTGTGAGAGGGGGGGGGGGTCGTAAACACATTAAAACTTTTACAGTGTTTTCTTATCAATGAGTACTCAACCCCTATCGTAAATGAGCAACGTAAGAATAAGTTTAGAATCATATCCCCTTCAATTGAGAAAAATATGAAATTACGCTTACAAGATGAAGCAGATTTTTTTAAAACCTACACAGTTCTGTTCCATAAATGAAAACTGCACACGGATGCCAGTAAAAAAAGGGAACCAATGTAAATAAAATGAACTATGAAATATTTGGGGGTTACAACACAAAATCATGGATAATGGTTATTTTGGGGTTATAACACAACATCATGGATAATGATTATTTGGGGGTTGTAACGCAAAATCATAGATAATGGTTATGCCTCGGTCACACTGTCACGAATCAGAGCTACGAATGAGCTACGATTCAATCGGCTGCGAATGACTACGGTATTGTCAAAATTCATAGGCCGCTACGATTTCAGTACGGAGCACAACGAATCTACCATCAAAATGTTGGAAAACGAACAAGGAAAGGTTCGGACTGCTACTGATCGACGCGATGTAGTACGGAACGCCACGAATCGGTACGATCAAACTACGAATCCGCTACGGTCTGGTACGATAAAGTACGATGCTACGCGAATCATTACGATATAACTACGGATCCGCTACGGTCTAGTACGGGTAAGTACGAACTAGAACGGTCCGCTACGAGGAAGTGGGAATTGCGACGGATTGGTACGGACAGGTAGGAACGAATAACGATTGAACATTGCGCTAACAGCCTCTTGTATTGTCATACACATAATGCCTCCCAAAAAGAGAACATTCCAGTGGCAGCAACAGCGCGTAACAGAAATAATGAAATCATCCGTGTCTGGGGAAGAGTCTACCTCCTCCATCCTTAACCAAGAGCCGGGTCGTCTTAAAAGCCAGTCTCGTATCCACCACCTACTTTTTCTTTTCTGACCTGATAAAGAATGTAATTATTGTTGTACAAATATAGATTATGCTTAGGAAAGTATGATTAATTTTGTATTGTATTATGTCGTCTATTAATTTAACAATTAATAAATCGCGTAAAAGTAAGAGCAAGATTCAAAAGGCATATGAGGCAGACACTTACCTGCAAAAAGAGTATTACTAGTAAGTTCAAATTCTAATATTTGCAAAATACGTAACCTTTAGCACAAAGCTATACTAGTTATACGAAATTGAATCATTATTACCTCTGTGCATCTCGTCAAGCAGCTCGACTACAGCCTCTCCATTTTGTGCCACAGGTGGTCAGCGTGTGGCTATGATATTAATTAGTGAAAACATCATTTGTTTGTTATACGATGATTATGTATCATTTAAAATAATGTTATCACTAATAAATATCATAGGCACACGCTAACCACCTGTGTTTTGTGCCATATCAATATCCAAGTGTAACAAATTTATCGCAAACGCAATTTGCTGGCGGTTGATGATTGTGAACTCAACAAATGCAAGTACGGTTGCTTTATAATTTCAATGATGTATTTCAGTAGCAATTTATTGTAGTGGACCGCACATGTCCGTACTGTTTCGTGCTGAAATGTAGTACTACGTACAAGATCGTGCAAATTCCTGCCTATCCGTAGTACACCGTACTAGAACCGTGGCTTTTCGTAGTATATCCGTGGAATACTCGTAGCTAATACGTAGCGTAACCGTACCGCTTCGTAGTTCTTCGTATCAATTCGTAGAAGTTCTTGAAAAAAAAATTGGTCTACGAAAAGGTACGGACGACTACGGTTGTCGTTACGAACTAGTACGGATTAGTACGGTTTAGTACAGACTCCTACGGATACGCTACGATCGATAAATTCGTAGCAATTTTTTGAACATGTTTAAAATTTGTCAAGAGTCGCTACGGACATCCAAAAACTACTACGACTGATCATGGATCAAGTACGGAGAGCCACGGTCCAGTAAGGATAGCTACGAACTGTGCCGAAAAGTATTCGTAGCTCGTTCGTAGCTCTGATTCGTGACAGTGTGACCGAGGCATTACGGGTATACCAGTATCTTTTTCATTCTTCTTCCGGGTCAACTATTGCCGATGTTTTTTTTTCAATACTCTGAGAAAAAAGTGATTTTGTTTTTTTTGTGATTGCATATTAATAAAAGGATTCTGGATAGTAAAATAAAGTGATAAAAAGTGAGCATGTGAACTTAATGTTATCTAACTTACAGGCAGGTGCCAGGAAAACATTATAATTTTGACAAACAATGTGATAAATAATTATTTTTTTTTATATGAACGCACCCATATTGGACACCATGTTTATTGAGGCTTGACCATTTCACTATCGATGCTTATTTAAATCATAAAGGTCTATACTTCCCTAAAAAGATCAGTACCACGAAAATGTCAACAAAGGGCAAACATGACAAAAACGTTAAAAAGAAATCAATACGACGGGTAGCGTCAGTGAACTAGAAACGGACTCGATTGAGCCTGAACTGTCTAAAAAGCAGTCTTCAGGTGATCGTGCTGCATCAATTGAAATAAGCAGCGACGAAGAAAATACGCGTAAAAGTGAAATCGCTGACATAAAAAAAAACAATTTAAAGACATTAACTCAAAATTGTCGAATATTGTTTCAAACGTCGACCAATCAATCAACAAGATGAACGATAAGGTGAAAGATATAATAGAAAGAGACGACGAAAGGCTGAAAATCTTAGTGAACGATCTCTTCAATAAACTTAAAGAACGTTTATTAACATCATGTACAAAACAAATTGAAATTTTAGAGGGAAGACTATTTGAGAAGGAGATTGAAAACGATACACTGAAGAAAGATGCCAAAAACCTGAAGTCGCAAGTAAATCTACAGTCGGAAGAAAACGCAAAACTAAAAGCTGAATTAGCGAACCAGGAAAACAACAGAAGAAGATCAGAAAATGACTCTAACCAATACAGCCGAAGCAATAATATAATTCTAAGTGGAATAGAACATTTATCTACAGAAATTGACCCCAACGAAACGCCTTTATTTGAATCAGCAGAGGAAAGTACTAAAATCTCCATTGCCAAAATTAATAGCCTCACCAAGGAGAGCATTACTATGGAAGACGTTGACATCGCCCACCTACTGAAAAGGAGTCCAAATGGCAAGAAAGATATGTGTCTTGTTCTGAGAATAATGGGCATAATGCTTGTGCGTAAAGTGCAGTCCGCACAGGCTAATCAGGGACGACACTTTCCGCTTTAATGATATTTTTAGTTTCAAGGAAGTCCCTCCTTACCGAAAAAAATAGGCGGAAAGTGTCGTCCCTGATTAGCTTGTGCGGACTGCACAGGCTAATCTGGGACGACACTTTACGCACATGCATTATGACCAGCTTTCACAGAACAAGACACATATAATCTTACGCTTCAAATCACGTATTACGCGATACCGCGTGCTGAGGCAAAGCAAACTGCTTCGTGCGAAAGGCATGTTTGTACGTGAGGATCTAACCCCCTTAAATCATGAGGTGTATACGAGCGTTAAACGGAAAATGTCGGACGAAGTTAAAAGTGTCTTTTCCAGGAACGGTGCCATCTCCTACAAAGACGCAAGAGACCTGGTCCATCGCGTAGAATGGGAGGACTATCAGCACTGGCTTGATCTACCGTGGCCAAAAAAGTAACATTGATACCTCAAACTACATTTTCTTAAAGTTTTGATAGAGTAAAAATTACATTGTTTACGCTATTTTTGTACACTTCATACTAAAGGTGCTTAATAACCAAAAAACGATAATGTGCTGTAAAAGTTTGATATTGTAAAAATGTTTAGGTTGTTAACGCTACTTTTGTGTATACTTTACTTTGAACTCGCATTGGACTGACACGTCAATAAATAAAGATTCCCTTTACAACTACGCTCCCGATAGGGAAAAACAACAAAAATACAACATATTTTTTGGTAAGTCATTGGTATGACCGACTGACTGATACCGTGTATTACTATTTCATAGTCATCAAACATACATAAAAAACATGAATACACACAAAAGCTTTGTTACAACATACAACATAGTCTACAACAACGCCAGGCATACTGTATGCCGGCACGAGTCCCTCCTCGTAGGCAACTTATAAGGCAGCCACGCCTATCAACAGACTACTACGACACTAGGCATACTGTATGCCTACACGAGTCCCTCCTCGTAAGCTACTATAAAGGAAGCCACGCCTATCAACGTAGACTGCTACATCACCAGGCATACTGTATGCCTACACGAGTCCCTCCTCGTAAGCAACTATAAAGGCAGCCACGCCTATCGTCTCTTCCGGAGACTGAATCCCTCAGTGGGATAAATAATAATTATTATGATACTGGTATACATGTATAAATTGAATACATTAAATGCGTACGTAATGTGGATAAACGCATGACCAGTTGTAAAAAACACATTACTGAATTTCAAAATTAGCTCGTACCAGGGTAAAAAGCATGTAGATTACACTTTTAAACAATTACGTTTGTAATGTTACTCTTACTGTTATTCAAAACAAAATAAAAAATTAACACATGTATCGATCAATCAATCCCAACGCTGAATGACTGAACAGAGTTACTCGGCCACGAGTAAAACGCTCTCTTACAGAGCCACCTATCGGAAACTACATTGACAAGGGAAAGTAGTTTTCGTCTAATTCGCACGTGCTCAAACGACGAAAACAATATTTATTGCGCGAGTTGCACGGGGAACCCATTTCTATTGAAGCCGATCAATAAGGTTTACAGTGCTTGACTTAATGAGATAAGAGTACAATCTAGACAAATGTAAAATGTATTGCGCACTATAAAATACCATGGAGCAAAAGTTTTGGAGACTTTATGAAAACATAAATTTGGTTTAACATTACTTTTAACACCTAAAAGAGTATAGTAATGTTGTGTTTTTTTCTTCAGTTTTCGGTTTTTCGCTGAAGAAAGAAACATTATCTCTTTTAAGAAGGCATTTTTCCTTTACAAAAAAGCAGTGGCCGTGTTGCATCTTTTTATGAAAAAAGATGTGTGCCTCGGCCTCACTGTCTTTGTTTTATTTTTTTATTTTTTAAATAATAACACAAACATAAGAAACCATATGCATAGTTCATGTCTTCATGTACAAACAATTCAATATGGGTATGTTAAATTGCCCAAGCATAAATGATATTTACTAATGATGGATGTTTTATTTAATCTTTAGCTCTAATCTTGCTTAGACTTATGTCCGCCTCAACTATCAATTGTAGTAAATGCCTAAAAAGAATATCTGGCGTAAATATCAAGAACTTAAATCAAGTCATATTGTTAGCATTGCTCTGTGCTTTTAATTGCTTTTTTTTCAACAAGGGCTGTTTGTAAAACATGCATGCCCCCCATATGGATTGTCAGTTGTACTGGCAGCCATTGTGTGAATACGTTTTTTGTCGATGTGACCTTGACCTTTGACCGAGTGACCTGAAAATCAATAGGGGTCATTTACCAATCATGATCAATGCGCCTATGAAGTTTCATGATCCTAGGCCTAATTGTTCTTGAGTTATCATCAGGAACCATTTAACTGTTTTGAGTCAATGTGACCTTGACCTTTGACCTAGTGACCTGAAAATTAATAGGGTAATATGCCAGTCATGATCAATGTACCTATGAAGTTTCATGATCCTAGACGTAAGCATTCTTGAGTTATAATCCGGAAACCATTTTACTATTTCTAGTCACTGTGACCTTGACCTTAGACCTAGTGACCTGAAAATCGATTGGGGTCATCTGCCAGTCATTATCAATGTACCTATGAAGATTCATGATCCTAGGCGTAAGCATTCTTGAGTTATCATCCTGAAACCATTTTACTGTTTCGAGTCACTGTGACCTTGACCTTTGACCTAGTGATCTGAAAATCAATAGGGGTCATCTGCCAGTCATGATCAATGTTCCTATGAAGTTTTATGATCCTAGGCGTAAGCATTGTTCAGTTATCATCCGGAAACCATTTTACCATTTCGAGTCACTGTGGCCTTGACCTTTGACCTAGTGACCTGAAAATCAATAGGGGTCATCTGCGAGTCATGATCAATGTACCTATGATGTTTCATGATCATAGGCTTATGTATTCTTGAGTTATCATCCGGAAACCATTTTACTATTTCGAGTCACTGTGACCTTGACCTTTGACCTAGTGATCTGAAAGTCAATAGGGGTCATCTGCCAGTCATGATCAATGTATCTATGAAGTTTCATGATCTTAGGCCCAAGCGTTTTTTGAGTTATCATCCGGAAACCATCTGGTGAACGGACCGACCGACCGACCGACCGACCGACCGACCGACATGTGCAAAACAACATACCCCCTCTTCTTCGAAGGGGGGCATAAAAAAGGTCTTTACTAAAACAACATTACTGTACTACTTATACTCAAACTAATAATTACTCCTTACTCGAGCTTATATTAAAAAACATGTACATATATTGTGTGCTTAGGATGCTCATTAATATGTTTCCCTACTCACTATTGCATAATGTAAACATGCTATGTTATGAATTTAGTGATGTTCACTATACATGTACTTATATTATTCTAAGCTGCACATTTTCAGTGGTGAAAGGTGAAGGTCAAGGTCATTCTTCAAGGTCAAATTTCAAATATTTCGTCCGCCGAAAACTTTAACATATTAAAGATATTTGGCATGCATGAGTATCTCATGGAGCTGCACTTTTTGAGTGGTAAAAGGTTAACGTAAAGGACACCCTATAAGGTCAAATGTCAACTATAAGGCGCCTGTCCGTCCGTCCAAAAACTTTACCATTGGCCTTAACTTTTTAAATATTGAAGATAGCAGCTTGACGTTGGGCATGCCAGTGTATCTCATGGAGCTGCACTTTTTAAAGGTGAAAGGTCAAAGTAAAGGTCATCCTTCAAGGTCAAATTTCAAATATATGGCGTCCGTCCGTCCAAAAACTTTAACATTGGCAATCACATTTTAAATATTGAAGATAGCAACTTTGGCATGCGTGTGCATCTCATGGAGCTGCACTTTTTGAAAGATGAAAAGTAAAGGTTAAGTTCATCCTTAAAGGTAAAAAGGTAAAATTTGCAATATTGAATATAGCAACTTGATATTTTGCATGCATGTGTATCTCATGGAGCTGCACATTTTGAGTAGTGTAAGGTAAAGTTCAAGTTCATCCTTCAAGGTCGAAGGTCAAGGTCAAACGTCAAATTTTGCAATATTGAAGATAGCAACTTGATATTTGTTCTGTGTGTATCTCATAGAGCTGCACATTTTGATTGGTGAAAGGTCAATGTCAAGTTCATCTTCAAGGTAAAAGGCCAAGGTCAAAGGTCAAACTTTGCAATATTGAAGATAGCAACTTGATATTTAGCATGCATGTGTATCCAATGGAGCTGCACATTTTGAGTGGAGAAAGGTCAAGGTCATCCTCAAGGTCAAAGGTCAAAGTCAAAGGTCAAATTTTGCAATAGTGAAGATAGCTACTTGATATTTGGCATGCTTATGTATCTCATGGAGCTGCACTTTTTTGAGTGGTGAAAGGTCAATGTCAAGTTCATCCTCAAGATCAAGGGTCAAGGTCAAAGGTCAAATTTTTGCAATATTAAAGAGAGCAACTCGATATTTGGCATGCATGTGTATCTCATAGAGCTGTTCATGTTGAGTGGTGAAAGGTCAAGGTCAGCCTTCAAGGTCAAAGGTAAAAAAAATCAAAGCGGCGCATTAGGGGGCATTGACGAACACATTTCTTTTCTTGTTTATATTTTGACGTCTTCTGTTTGAATCTTGACGTCATAATATGCTCAATGTCTGTGTAATAAGTGCTTTTTTTCTGTTATGAATTTTTGTCGTCATAAGTCATAATATGTTCAATGTCAGTATAATTAGGGCTTTTTCTTGTTTGAATTGTGACGTCATAATATGTACAGCGTCAGTTAAATAAAAGCTTCTTCTTGTCAAAATATGTTAAAAGTCAGTGTAATAAGAGCTTTTTCTGTCTAAATTTGGACGTCATAACATGTTTAATATCAGTGTAATAAGAGCTTTCTCTTGTTTGAATTTTGACGTCATAATATGTTTCAAGGTCAGTGTAATAAGAGCATTTCTCTTGTTTGAATTTCAAAGTCAGTGTAATAAGAGCCTTTTCTTGTTTTGAATTTTGACGTCATAATAAGTTCAATGCCAGTGTAATTAGAGATTTTTTCTCCGTAACATGCGGAATGGCTCGGCTGTTGTTTTGTTTGTGTCTTTTCTTGTTTACATTTTGCTGATGTCAAATCCTGGTACTTGCCTACCCAAACCTCTTTCTTATGTTAGTTTTTTTTTGTTTTTCAATGTATATTACTTCCGTTTTGTATAATATCGTATAACAATAATAAGTATAATAATTTTTGTTTTCTATTTTTGTTTGTACGTGTATGTATGGACATCTTGTGTCTTATAATAGAAAGCAACAGGACTTGTTTTAAAAATAGAAAGCAACTGGATAAAAACACAAACAAATTATCATTTACATCACCTTCCACCTCTTTGAATGATTGAAATACATATGTACTTTAAATGTAAAAGGGCTAAACAATAGAGACAAACGCATAAAAATCTTTAAATGGTTAGACGAAAAAAAAAGTATATGCCTGTTACAAGAAAGTCACTTGACACATACGTTAGCACAAACCTTAAAAGATGAATGGGACGGAGACATCTATATCAGTGGACAACATACTAATAAACAAGGCATTGCCTTTCTGATTAAAAATAATATAGGAATCACAGTTGATAGCTTTAACGAAATAATAATTGGCAGACTAGCAAGTAAAGATATCAAAATACACGAAACACAATTAACATTAATCAACGTTTACGGCTCTAATACAGATAATTCCACTTTTTACGAAACATTACAATCCTTAATCATTAATAACCAAGATAAAAACATCATAGTCGTTGATGATTTTAATACTGTTCTTAACCCATTATTAGATAAAAAGAAGGGAAATCTTTATACTCATCCTAAAAATAGAAACATTTTAAATAACATAATTGTAAACTACAATATGATAGACATCTGGCGTACAGCATATCCAAACGAAAGCAAATTCACCTGGCACTCAAACACAAAACCAACAATATTCTGTAGACAAGACTATTTTTTAATATCTGAGTCACTTTGCAACATTATTGACACATGTAGCATAAAACCAGGATCTATGACTGACCACTCTCTAGTTGAACTTAAACTACACAAAATACAACCTGAGAGAGGCCCAGGATACTTCCAAATTAACAACAGCATCTTATAAGATACACAGTATCAAACGCAAATAAAACAAGAAATATTACATTCAGTTCAAAATAATAAAGATGCGAACCCTAACACCGTATGGGAAGTTATTAAAGGAAATATACGTAACACAACAATTAGATACAAAAAGAAACAAGCAAACTTGAAACTGAAACTATCAAAAGCATTGAAACACTTGAAAAGCAATTACATGAAACAAACACAAACGATACCAAAGCCATTGAAAATTAAATAACATTTAAAAAACAAGTATTAGAAGATATTTACCATACACATTTCAATGGAATAATACAACGAGCACGTGCACAGCATGTTGAACACAATGAAAAAAAAAATACAAAATACTTCGCAAACATCGAAAAACGTAGAAGTGAACAAAAAACTATACTCAAATTAGTAGTCAATGGCGAAGATATAACAAACAGAACTCAAATACTAGAAGAACAGCGTTTATTTTTCGAAACCCTCTATAAACGAAAACATGTAGAAAATAACACCTTATTTAAAAATACACATCATGCTTTAAATCAAGAGGAAAAACTGCTGTGCGACGAATTACTTAATGAACATGAATGTGGAATCAGCACTTAAAGAGATGCAAACTAACAAAAGTCCAGAATCCGATGGCATCACAATCGAATTCTATAAAATATTCTGGAATGATATTAAAACTCATTTAATTAATTCACTTAACTATTCATTTAACAACGAAAACTTAACTACGCTACAAAAACAAGGTAAAATATCAGTCATTCCAAAACCTGGAAAAAACTTAGAATCCTTAGCAAACTGGCGCCCGATTAGTTTACTTAACAATGATTATCTAATATACTATATCTAATCAAATAAACATATTAAAGGAATATCGCTTGAACCTGACGAAGAAATTAAACAGTCCCTATTTGCTGACGACGCAAAATACTTCTTAAATGATAGTAGTGACTCATTTGATAATCTTATAGAATCGCTAACACTTTTTGGAATGGCATCGGGTCTTAAACTAAACAAAACTAAATGCACTGTGCTACGAGTTGGTAAATTCAAACAAAGTAATATTCATCTTAAAAAAGAAATGAAATTCAACTGGACATCAGATGAAGCAACAACGTTAGGAATAACCTTTGCAAACAATGAAAATAAAACAATTCTAAAAAACATATTGGCTAAATTACAAAAATTTTAAAATTGTTTAAAATCATGGCAGCATCGTAAACTTACACTTATCGGAAAAAACACCGTGTTAAAAACGTTTGCACTTCTTAAATTAATGTATACACTATCAGTACTCCCAAACCCACCAAATGATATTATTGAAGATATAAAATCAGAAATATTTAATTTCATATGGAACGGTAAACCTGATAAAATCAAACGAACTCAATTAATTCAATCAGTAGAATATGGAGGTATCCGACTAACTGATATAGATTCATTCCTGAATGCAATCAAATGCAGTTGGGTTAAAAGATATTTGGATAATACTAATACGAGTAAATGGAAATTATTATACCATTTTGAATGAAATATCGACCAAAATATCTTGGATGAAATTTCAACCAAAAACATATTTCTATCGAATGTTCTATCGGCATGGTGTAGAGTTTCTCACAATTTAGAAACAAAATAGACAGTAAAATCATTCTATTGAACAATAAAGACATAACTACTAACAATAAAACGTTTTTCTATAAAGATTGGTTCGAACGAAACATAAAATATGTAGATCAATTGTACGACTACAGAATAACCAATTTCTATTCTTTTGATAACCCTTGCTACATATTCGGAATACCTAACAGTAATTTCCTAATGTACTACACATTGATTAAAAGTATACCTATACATATCAAAGCTGCTACCAATACAAATAACACACCATGTACTCAAAAAATATTCATAGAAAACATAATTGCAAAAAAAAAAACGATCAAAATATTTTACACACTTCAAATTAAAACCCCTGCCGAAATCTCTAAAGCTCAAACTAAATGGCAAAACCTTCTTGGAAAAAAGAACTAAATTGGAGACAAATATTTGACATGCCATATAAATCAACTACTGATAGCATACTGAGAAATTTTCAATATAAATACATCCAGATAATCATAGCTACAAATAAATATCTTTTTAACTGCAACCTATTGCAACCTTTCCAACACAAATCTATGTGATATGTGCAGTGAACATATTGAAACAATAGAACACCTTTTCTGGGAGTGTAAACATATTCAATCTCTATGGAATCAATTGACAACCTTTCTAGAGTAACAACAATTAAATGTTAAACTATCTCTCTTAGACATCAGTTTAGGAGGAAATACATTCAAAATACAAGAGGTTCATAACGCTGTGAATTACATAATTATATTAATGAAATATTTTATATTCAGCATGAAATACAGAAAACAACAACCTACAATCAACTGCTTCATCAATTATTTAAAACTGAAAATTCAAATTGAAAAAGAAATAGCCCTAAACAATGATACACTTTATATATTTGTACAAAAATTAAAACACGTTCAACTTTCATAAACAAATCCAGTATGCTTTCTCACGCCGGGTATGCGAATACTTCCTTGACGGATGGCACTTCACTAACAGAGAACAACAAACGCCACGCGCGAGAGGTAAGTTCCTCTGTTTTATTTAAAGTTGTATCCTATAGTTAGTTTAAGACAAGACACATGGTCGAGTTGATAAATGGTGTATCCTTTTGTATTGTGAATACACAATTTCACGGAAGAATGGTACAGTTTTGCCCAAAAAATAGAAAATTCGATCGGAAAACAGCATAAACTGGATGAACAGTAAACATTTTAACAAAATAAAACTACTTAGAATTATTGCAAGAAATTGTTTGCTATTCCAGCATGTAGAGTAATCACTTTGCTTCAAATAATGAAATTTTGATAGTATTCAATGAAATATAAACAAAGATAGTGCATGTTGTAATAGGTGGCATACATAAAGTTGCAGGCACTTTGTTTACCGATAAAGGGCACTTCAGATTACGGAGACTTTCAACAAAGTGGGCACTCTAATAACTGAGTTTTATCTTCTACCTTAAATGCATTTATTTATATTATGGCTATTCATACGTAACATTTTGAAAATATATTTTTCAAAAATCACATTACTGTTAATTTATACTATGTTTATTATAATTGCAATTTTCAAATGAGATAATATTTAGTATTAAATAAATGTGTACATAACACACACAAACAAACACACACACACATACATGTTTATATATACATATATATAAGCCTCGCTCTGTAAAAAGGGGGTTTAATGCATGGGCGTAAAGTATCGTTCCAGATAAGCCTGTGCAATACACACAGGCTTATCAGGGACGACACCTTGCGCCGTTATTGTACTTTTCTTTTAGAGGAAGACTCTTCTTCACGAAAATCCAGTTTAGGCGGAAAGTGTCGTCGCTGATTATATTAAAAACAAAGACGGATATGCATAACTTTTTACACCACTGTCGTGTGATTAAATCGACCCCGCCCGTTCTTTTATTGCTATTTTCGTTTACTGGCATTGAGCCAATAAGTTCCAATAGAATTTCGGACCTGCATCGCTGCTGATATTAATCTCTGAGAGGCAGTTTAAGCAGAGTGATTATTCATGACATATTATATAATATATAAGTAAATAGCCTTAGTACCTTCATTTGGACATGAAGATAAATGCTTTAGATCAGCCGTTTAGAACGTAATTTAAAATATATGGTCATATGGATTTTACTCATTAGATATATCCAATTTGTTTAACATTTATCTTTCACATTTATACCAAATCATAATCATATTTCAAAGGGATAAGAACATGCTTCGTTAATTCGTTTTTTATTTGCGTACTAAGTACATACATTTTTATTTATTGCCTGCTTACTTTAACAGTATTCCACAGCGAATTCTGCATTTTTGATTCACAAAAAACGAGTGTGTTATATCTGGAAAAAAGTGTCTAGATGTCGGGAAACGAAGTGCCATTGTTTTTTAGATGATCGGTAAACGAAGTGCAGATGAAAAATGTGCATGCGACTCTTAAAACATTTGAATTTTCTCAAATACATTAGTAAACTAAAATGTAACATGTTGTAACATTACTGGATATATTGATCTTTTATTTCGAATAGTTAGCACGTTCTTGATTTATTTCCAAGTATGTTTATTTTGTTAAAATATGTACTGATCATTCAATTCATGCTGATTATCGATGAAATTTTATCGTTTTTTTTATAATTCGCCGTTTTTCCGCGAATTTCTTTCTTCGCAATACGAAGTGCTATACCATTAATCACCCAAACAATGTTCCGTGTCTAAAAACCAAATAAACAGAACATAAATACAAAAAAGCTGAAGAACTCACCTCTCGCGCGTGGCTTTTGTTGTTCTCTGTTAGTGAAGTGCCATCCGTCAACGGAGTATTCGCATACCCGGCGTGTTTTTACCCACTTTATGCAACTCATCCGTATTCATAATTATTCTGCTTGATTTAAAAATGTTCTCTTTTTTCTATAAAAAACACCTATCAAAAACAACCAAAAAATACATATTAACCTTTTTTCTTGCTTAAGGACACCACAAGGTCAAAAAAAATATATATAAGCATATCTTGTATAACATGTCTGAACATATTGTTGCTACATGGTTTTCACTTTGTTTTATAATCATATACATGTATGCATTGTATGTCTTCTATTGAATAAAAAAAATCTTTTTTTATTTTATTTAAAATAATCGGCCAATATATTAATATTTACATTAGAAAAAATCGTTCCATGTAACTTCATTGAGTGCCTTTTACACTGAAATTCCCGACGCCCTTTGATGCTTTGCATCAATACTTATCTTGTTCTACAATCTGATAATACACAAAATATGTAAATCCTTGTTAAGTTTATGATATGTTTAACTGTTATACCAAAAATGCCTGTTCTCGTTTTATAAGTTATCGAATACATGTATCTGCTTTTAGTTTGATATCTAAAAGTGCCATGAGAGAGATTTGCCAGAAGAAACAACACATTTGAACAAGCCATGGGTATGTTTAACAATAACTAAAACACGACGGACACACACCGGGCAAGGTGATTGTTTAAAACGTTAATTGCTGCAGTATATAAAGCTTTGAATGTATTCTGAAGAAATATTCAGTAGATTTTGCACAATATATAGATATGCACGATAGATAGATATGCAAGATAGATAGATATGCACGACAGAGAGACAGACGGACGGACGGACGAACGGACAGACGGAGAGACAGACAGACACACATAACCACGCGGAAGCTGCCTCGGCAAGTTGTTGGACAACAAATTATGCGCACTCAAAGAAACACAGGCAAACTAGCTGAAGCTAAGTGATTGCATTTCGAAATTGTATATTGCATATACATTTTGAATGCGTTTGTTATCATATTTATTCTTGGAAGTCCATGTTAACAAAACTTGCATTTGCTTATAGTATTCTTACTATCGTTGCAAATAAAAAAGTGTCTCAAGCGTGATTATTATTAATGAAATTATTAAGAAGGACTAAAAATTGTAAAACTGACGCGAACATTGTGCATATTTTAATCCGTCAGGATAGGTTCATTTTTGGATGTGTATTGGAGTCCTAAGAACGTTTTGTGTCGGATGAAAACATTATCAACTTTTGACTTCTTCAAATGTTATTCTTGCTTGATAATTCAATGTTATCCAACACTGAAACTTTTCTTTTAGGGCTCACAGATTATTAAGAACATATTGCTACTAAATAACCCGAACTGATCTTTTGATTTATTTATCATCAATACAAGTCTCAAAAACCATACTGTTTCATCCAGTGGTTTGTCAAAAAGCTTTCTTATGCTTTCGTTTGTTAAAGACTCATTATATTTGTATATTAAGTTATAGATTCATGTCGCCATCTGAGGCAGACGTGCTTTATGTGCTCTTGAATTTCTGTTTTTTTTTATCGATTAAACGGTGACAATGATGGCATTTATCTATGTATCTATGAAGAACATAGTTGCTGTTGTATTGTGTTTCTATGTTTTTATTGTGTCATTAATAGAAAGATTCATATCGCTAGAAACTATAGAATTTTCTCCAAATATAATGAATTCGGATACAACGCTACGGACATATACTAGTAACAGAGATTTTTTGGTGAACATTTTTCAGTGCATAACAAACAAGAAGGGATTAAGTCGCCTTCAACCCCATGTAATCAAAACTATTTGTGATCTCAACATCGCACGGAGCAATAAACGTCGGAGAGGCAAACGGGGCGGGATGAAAAAGGTCATATTGAAACTCAACGGCCCGAATCATCTAAATCTTATCTACCCAAAAACGGTCAGTATTGTTAGCCAACTACGGAATACGGATTAGCCAAGTTGATTGTCGTGTGGCGACCTTCGAGGTCGACGCACGAAATTCAAGCGACGCTCGATATGACACTCGACATTTGAAGTCGACATGCGACAATCAAGATTTGAGTGTCGCAAATCGCGCTGGGTTTAAGAAAAAAATTGGAGAAAATCTTAACTGTGGACTTAATTGTCGACTGTCATATCGTGAGTTGCGATGAATGTCGCGTGTCGCTTCGCATGTCGACTTCAATTGTCGTGTGTCGACCTTCAATCGCGACACTCGACATTTGAGCGACGCACGATACGACGCGCGACATGCGTATGGATGTGAACAATAGTACTCAGCTGTCTATAAACCATTTCAGTGCGGTTCTACGGATCGGAGAAGCCAGAAAGTCCGAATCCTCCGATTTTACCGTTTTTGCTTTTGTAAACATGACAACATGATTTTATATGTTCAAAGTATGTTCAAGGTTGTTTTTTTTTTGTTCCTGATCCGTTTTCTGCGTTCTTTTCACGACCAATTTGGTGCCTGAGAATGCTAGCTCATCATGAGAAGCCGTTATCTAGAGCGAAGGTATATGGACCTCAGTCCGAATGACTTGGTATAAATTGTGTATTAAATTAATGCCATATGATACATACACACATTGTAACGAAAAAAAAGCATTAACAATGTAAATATCCATCGGAGATCATCTGATGATATACTAATTCCTGCAAGTATGGTGAAAAGTTTATCACTAAGTAGGGTATAAATTGGTTATGTCATTTCGTGTTAAATATGGTCTGAGTAGCTTCCAAACGCAACAGAGAAATTCTTTACAAACAACAACATTTTGTGAGGGGAATGCCACCGGACTCCCAAGCCCGACCCCCAGACTGTCTCGGCGCAACGAGATCGGCTAGAGCCACTCGATAACTCCACAAGTTATGGATCTAGCAGTTGTCGGTTCTTTATATTACTTTACATGACGTACACTTGGTACAGATAAACCGCATACAAAAAGCGAGCATGTCAACTGACTGCCGTGATATGAACACAAGCTAATAATACTAATAATAAGCTCAATAAGTAAACTACTAGCAGAGGATGCAACTTCAAAGTTGCAATCCGTTTGTGCATGTTAGTGGAATGTAGCATGTTAGTGGTATAAAACCGCTCGCTGTACTTACTTACAAAATAAACATTTTCAGTTCACTATTGATAAGGTTTGAGGTGCGATTTTTTTACATAGGTAAGTTGATTTTTTAATGTTTTTTATGTTTGATATGTTGCAAACGGAATGCAATAATTCGAGTTTACCAAGTGTCGTATGTTATAGTCGTCTTGTCACCAGTACACACACTTCGCTCCTTTATATTTCGAACCTACAGAGTATAAGGGGCTTTCCATGAAGTATGTCACGCTATTTTTAACCGTTTTGTAGTGTTTTCACCCGGTTAGCTATTCGTGGGTTTCGTCTTCAACAACAGCAATTAATTGTAACGACATTAAATACGATACTCACATAGACATCAGGATGGCACCAAACGTCCTCGTCGTCTTCAAGGGAACTCGTCGGCTTCACGCGTCGGCTCGTCGGGTACACTCGTCGGCTACAGCTCGTCCACGTCACGGAATGGCACTATACTTCTGGGAATACACTTCCAGGCAAACACGTATTTAAACACACAGTCACCGGCTTACACACACAATACATGTACCATAAAATACAATATAATACAATACACACAGGCTCACAGTTAGACACTGGCTAACATACACAGGCTAATCCTCCTTGAAATACTTACGTACTCAGGGTTACACGCACAGGTTCACAGTTACAGGCTCACAGTTACAGACACACATATACAATACAATACCATATAAGATATACAGGCTCACAATTTCTCACACAATACTCACATTGGGACATAGGCACATAAACACATCTACTCACCTCAACGTCCCGTGCACAAGAGACCGTACTATCTCGTGCTGCCCAGCATGCACTATACCGATTTGTCGCTGGTTCCCAGTCACGAGGTATATGCGCGTTTTTGTAGGCCGGGCACCGGCACAACAGTTTTTTAACCCCTCCCCTTCCCTATCACAAATCTCGGACCTACCCTCCCCCTAAATTACGTCACACTTTTGAACTTTATTTTTTTTACACTTCATTAAAATATAATTTAAAACATACTTCACAATTTAACTATAATATTTAAATATAACATTTCCACTTAAGAGAACTAAGACATTTTTAAAATGACTTTTATAGTAAAAGAGTTCATTGTCAACAGTTGTCACAGTTATTCATTGAAACAATTACTCAATCTAGATTGAAAAAAATGCGTAAAATAGACTTGACAATGATATAATACACAGCATTTATCTGCTGCTTTTTCATTAACAATGGGTTAGTCAAGTTTAAGATATTCTTTCGTATTATGCAATCTTAAGACTCAGGATTTGAAGTAGATTAGCAAATATTGATAATTAGATTAAATCATATTAATATGACTTGTCACTACTGAATCCTCAAAATTTTGAATTATTACAATTGCTATTATATGCAAAAACTATATTCCAAATGTCTCGCTTAGTGACATAATTATGCAGCGGACAGCATTGAAATAATTAATACTTGAGGCATGACAAAAGCAAGGCTTTTAATCAAAGAAGATTTCGCAACAGCAAATGTATGCTCTTGCGAAAGGAATCAAGAACAACACATTCAGGGGATACGCATTTTTTTTATCACACATGACCTGACCCCCTCCCTCCCCCCTGCCACAAACTGTCATACTGTCTAACATGCCCTCCTCCCCCTGGAGCGTGACATACTTTATGGAAGGCCCGTAAGGTTGGATTACAATAACGTACGGTTCCCTCATATCCATCATTTTGTTTAGATAAAGAACCAGGCTCTTGTGATGACCTCACACCAGAGTATTGTTTTCACTAACTTTTTTTTTTAAATCAGGATTTATTTTTTTAATGGTATTTTATATGCAAATTCGTTTTGGGAATGGGTCCGTTTAACAGACCCGTAGATAAGCTGGTGGAAGTAAAGGGGCCTGAAATTAGTGACATAATTTTTGAATTAATGCAAAAAATAAGCCTTTATCCTTCAAAGATTTATTGTCCCCTACCGGTGAAACTGGAGGAGACTTATGGTTTGCACTCTGTGTGTCTTTCAGTCAGTAAGTCTGTCACACTTTTCTGGATCCTGCGATAACTTTAAAAGTTTTTCATATTTTTTCATGAAACATGGATAGATGGCAATATGGAGATTATGCACGTCATTTCATTTGTTTCCTACGTCAACATAGCTTTGGCAAAAAAATATAAAAAAATCTGACAAAAGTGGAGTTTCACCGGTAGCGGACCATTTTGGTTGACAATGGTCTTGTTAAATTTGCGTTGTATCCATGTCAAAATTGTTTATTTACAGCTTGTTTAACAACGCAAATTGAAAGTTACATACACACCTGCAATAACATGCACTACGTGTGTGGTTACCTGGTATCTAGACAACACACCGGAAAGGGATTGCAATAAGCATTAGGTCAACTAAACTTAAAAGTTTGATTAACTAAACATATTTTATATAAACAGTAATTAAATTCTGTATTTCTTTTATTTACAATTTAACAAGTTACTGTTCTATTGGTCATTTTACTTCTTTTGAGCAAAATGGGGACATATAAGTGCTCAAGAATTTCATAAACATAGAGGTTTGACATTTGTTCTAATTAATTTTGGCATATATGTTACTATTTTAAGATATCCTGAAGTAAGTGTTCAATTGGGACTGCATATTTCAGCTGAACATGTGAATATCACCTGACGAAATGTGTTCATACAGTTCTTATGCAAGAATTTTAAATGCAACAATTTCTGAGAATCGGGAGAAAGTGAAAGTATTTTTTTGAAAATAAATAAAAAAAGGAAAAAGTTGTGTTTACACTAGAACAGCTGTCTGCTTTTCTTTACAATCCATGATGTATGAAACTTCAACTGAATGCTTGAGTTTCTTTTTTCAATTTAATTAACTTTTCAAATCAGCTTTTGCAGTTCATAAACATTGTATCTGACCATTTATATTATCAATTTATCATTGTTGATAAATTGGCAGCCAATTAAGAAGGAAATTAAACAGACTATCAATCTTTTCAATTTAGCTACAATACCATATTATTGTTGTGCAGTCAACACTATAGTTCTCTCATATATATTTTAATTGAATTGTCAGCTTATTCCCTGAATTGTACTTCAGTCGAGCAGTGAGCTTTATTTTTCTCTCATGCAGATTTCAGTCGAGCAGTGAGCTCTATAGTTCTCAGCTGAACATTTAGCTGAATAGTTTTCTCATATATATCTCATCTGAGCCGTAAGCTCTAACGTTTTCTTACACATCAATTAAACTTTTCAGTGGAGCAGTAAGCTCTACAGTGCTCTCATGCATATTTCAAGTAAACAGCTGTACGTATAGTTTTCTCATGCATAACTCAAGTGAGCAGTTAGCTCTTAGGTTTTCTCTTACATATGTCAGCTGAACAGTTAGTTCTGTGGTACTAGTTAAGGAATCTATGCATGAATTGAATAAATGATTTGACTTAAATTTCAATTGCCATGCAGTGAAAGTATTTAAATTTAAAATTGAGTTGGCCAAAATAAATTATCTTTATACTGCAGTTGCTTTCTCATTATTGTCACTAGCATGTTCAGTGAAAAACTGAAAATGCTAACTGTGCTTCTGAATTGTCAAAAAGTACTGGGAATTTTGCAGATTTAACAATAATGCCAAATATGCTGTCAAATAAGAGATATATTTTAATCATATAACAGGCTGAAAAAAAGATCCATTTATTATCCCCAACCCCAACCCTCCTTAAAGGGGCCTTTTCACGTTTTGGTAAATTGACAAAATAAAATAAAAGTTGTTTCAGATTCGCAAATGTTCGTTGTAGTTATGATATTTGTGAGGAAGGAAATAGTAATACTTAACATTTACCATCCTCTAAAATATCTATTATATGCATCTTTTGACGATTTAAAAACCTGAAAATTATAAAGTGTTGTAACGCGAAACTATTGAATAATTGGAAAGTTCTGTCGTTGTCGTTCTATTTTGAGAACCTACGAGGATTGCTTATATAAGTAAAAAATACATCCGCTCATAGCATGAGCACGGATGGTCGAATGGTCTAAGCGGGTGACTTTTTACTCCAGGACTCCAGGAGTCAGTGGTTTGAGCCCTGGGTTTAGGGTTACTTTTTTTCCCTTTTTTAAATTGTATTCTTGTTTTTTTAGGGAGATTTTTAGGTCCAATGTTTAAATTAATCAATATAAAGCATTTACTGACAAGCTTCAAAACATGCCAAAATCTGTGAAAAGGCCCCTTTAATATTAATCTGTTCCCTCAGTGTTTGTAAAATATGATTGTTTCTTTAAAATAACATGTTAATTTAATTACTGGAACAACTATATTACTAATCTGAAACATCTGTTAATTTGTTATTTAGAAACATAGTAGTTTTTTTTTAGAGTGTATATTTGTAATTGAGGCAAACTGGTGGTAACATTTGGTTGTTACTGGGCTCTAGGCCATTTAAGATATAGCTCAAAACCACCAGTTGGGCTATATTTGCCTGTTTAACTTAAATCATACGGGAATTAGGTATAACAGTTAATATTCCTTCCAACTTTCTCCTCAAACATTGGAAATTTGTTTGAGCATACTTGTTTTACTTGTCACTGACAACTAGTTTTTATTTTAAGATTCAATTAACATCAATACATATATCCTATCCCAAAGTTAAACATAATGACTGTAAGGTTAACGGCCTGTTAACTCTTTCCCTGTCAGAAGCAAAGTGAAAATAGCTATGTGCAACCAGCATAAAACCAGAACAGCCTGCAAGTAACTCGCAGTCTGTTCAGGTTTTATGCTGTTTGCTGCTCATCAGTATCTTAGGGTTGGAAATGGAGTCTTATCAACTTTGATCTAGTAAGAAAGATCTATAACCCTTTCCGCCATAGGGTGCAAAGTGAAAATGGCTTTTGCAACCAGCAGAAAACCAGAACAGCCTGCGAGAAACTCACAGTCTGTTCAGGTTTTATGCTGTTTGCTGCTCATCAGTATCTAAGAGTTGGAAATGAAGCCTTTAAGGCTTGAATTTATTAATAAAGGTACAATGTATCTAGTTATCCCCACGTTTTTTCGGAGAAAAAGTGGGGATATTGTATTGATGTGCGTCTGTCCGTCCGTCCGTCCGTCCTGGCCACCTGCTTCTCCTACACTATTAGCACTAGAACCTTGAAACTTACATACATGGTAGCTATGAGCATATCTGCAAATGACAGTAACGGAATATCTGACCCCTGGGTCAAAGTAATGGGGGTTGGGGCGGGGCTGGGTCAGAGATTTTCTCTCATTTTTTTATGTTCTTCATTTCTGCACCGATTTACTTCAAATTGATTCTGAGCCTCTCTTATGACACTAAGGTCAATCTCAACTATGCATGGCCCCATTACCAACCCTGGGGCGCCCCGGCCACATAGGCCACCCCCACCCAAAATTGCCTTTTACTATAATTTCTTCATTTCTACACCGATTCACTTCAAATTGATACTGAACCTCTCTTATGACAATACGGTCAATCTCAGCTATGCATGGCCCTATTACCAACCCAAGGGCACCCCGCCCATATAGGCCATGCCCACCCAATTTCTTCATTTCTACACAGATTCACTTCAAATTGATACTGAACCTCTCTTATGACAATACAGTTAATCTCAACTATGCATGGCCCCATTACCAACCCTGGGGCGCCCCGCCTACATAGGCCATGCCCACCCAAAATTGCCTTTAACTATAATTTCTTCATTTCTACACCGATTCACTTCAAATTGATACTGAACCTCTTTTATGACAATACAGTTAATCTCAACTATGCATGGCGCCATTACCAACCCTGGGGCACCCCGCCCACATAGGCCACGCCCACCCAAAATTGCCTTTTACTATAATTTCTTCATTTTTACACTGATTTACTTCAAATTGATACTGAACCTCTCTCATGACAATACAGTCAATCTCAACTATGTAAGGCCCCATTACCAACCCTGGGGCGCCCCGCCCATAATAGGCCACACCCACCCAAAATTGTCTTTTACTATGATTTCTTCATTTCTACACTGATTCACTTCTAATTGATACTGAACTTCTCTTATGACAATACGGTCAATCTCAACTATGTATTGCCCCATTACCAACCCTGGGGCGCCCCGCCCATAATAGGCCACACCCACATAGGCCACGCCCACTCAAAATTACCTTTTACTATAATTTCTCTATTTCTAAACCATTTCACTTCAAATTGATATTGAACCTCTCTTATGACAATACAGTTAATCTCATCTATGCATGGCCCCATTACCAACCCTGGGGCGCCCCGCCCACATAGGCCACGCCCACCCAAAATTGCCTTTTACTATTATATCTTCATTTCTACACCGATTCATTTCAAATTGATACTGAACCCCATTTATGACAATACAGTCAATCTCAACTATACATGGCGCCTTTACCAACCCTGGGGCGCCCCACCCACATAGGCCACGCCCACCCAAAATTGCCTTTTACTATAATTTCTTCATTTCTACACCGATTTACTTCAAATTGATACTGAACATCTCTTATGACAATAAGGTCAATCTCAACTATGTATGGCCCCTTTACCAACCCTGGGGCGCCCCGCCCATAATAGGCCACACCCACCTAAAATTGTCTTTTACTATAAATTCTTCATTTCTACACCGATTCACTTCTAAATGATACGGAACTTCTCCTATGACAATACGGTCAATCTCAACTATGCATGGACCCATTACCAACCCTGGGGCGGCCCTTGGTCAAACATGCCGCGTGAGGATACGCGTCGGCCTCTGCCGCGCCATTTCAAGTTAATTTCAACTTTCTAAGGGACTAAAAATGAGTCATACATGTAATACATATCTTAGTGGTAAAGGGTTAATTAAATTTTACTTTCTAAGTGACTACAAATGTGTCAAAATAGGTATCTAAGTGGTAAAGTGGTAAAAGTTTTGAGCAACTATCCACGCATATAACATCTTACACATTTGCTCTTATTCAAGTCAATTCTTATTCTTGAATGTTAACCACCCTGTTTCATTAGTTTATTCTTCTGATATGGTTAAGTGGCGAGATCATGTGAGTCTCTGATAAGGACTTGTCACATGATGTAGGTCACATGACCCAAACATGTACAGGTTAGAACTGAAGGAAATATGTAAACAATGATCAGTAGGCGGTAGTATTGGTAGAGATTGGATTTAAGTCAGTAGGAAGATAGAAAAGGTCGGTACATGCATTGTATTTTTTTATCACTTTTATTTTTAATTAATTTATTTAAGATGTTTGGAAGTATTTAATAGTGGATATATTGTCTGCCTAGCGATCAGAAAGTCCCAGATTTGATCCCCACTCTGAAGGGTTCTCAAGACCCTTTCTCCTTTCTGGTTTTACCCAGGAAATGAACTTGCAAGTCTCCCAATGTTATAAGTGCCCTTGATAGTGTAGATGGTAAAAGTAAAAGTGGATAATGTGAGCGTTTGAATATACATATAACAAAAAAGTTGAAGATTAACCTTAAATAAATGTTGTTTGTTTTAACAGCTTTACGTTAAAAAGACATGATTTATGCATGAACACGGCTGTAAAGAAGTGCTTTATGTATGTTATGGTTTGACATAGTAAACAGTGTGAAGTGATAAATGACATTATTAATTTCTTGTATCATATTTTGACATGAGGTTTAAGTGACCTTTTTATCAGGTATTATATAAAGTTATCTATTATACCCAGATAATGCAATATTGAAGTCCATTCTAAAGATTTATGCTTTAAATGTGTTTGCAGTTGTTTGTTTATAAAATATTTGCTAAAATATCAGATTATAGTAACATCAATGACTTAAATGCAGACATAAAGACAAACAATAAGGAAACACTTCAACATGCTGCATTTTGTGGACTTCAATGTTGTGTTATCTAGAAACCTTAGCCCTTACTAGGTCACAACATGTTCATTATGAGTTTTTTGTGATAACACAACATTGGGATTTTTTTTGGACAGCAATTGGGAAATTTGTATTTTTTTCAGTTCTTTATACAGAAGGAAAAAAATTGCTGATAACACTCAACATACAAATAGCAATCACAAAAAACTCATAATGAAAATGTTGTGACCTAGTAAGGGCTAAGGTTTCTAGATAACACAACATTGAAGCTTTTTGTCTGTTGAGTGTTATCAGCAATTTTTTTCCTTCCGTATAAAGAACTGAAAAAAATACAAATTTCCCAATTGCTGTCCAAAAAAAAATCCCAATTGAAGGCAATTTTAAATAAATAAAATGCAACATTAAGTTAGTTTTCCTTTTGAAGCTGTATGGCTTGAACCTAAGTAAATATAATATCGACAAATTAACAACATTTATATATAATAGTCATCAATTTTAAAGTATTTGGGAGCAAAAATTCAAAAGCACCAATATCCCAATATGAAGACTGCACAACAAGAATTTTCCTATTACAGGGTTTTTCGTGCACTTTTCCCAATTGGGAAAAATAAATCGCTGGTTATGCTTCATCCCTCGTCAATATTTGCCATATAAACAATCTAGAAGCAGCATTTTTTGCCCAATCTTCTTGAAACTTGCTCAGAATATTTGTCCCAATGATATCTCAGTTGGGCAAAAACTAGCTCATTAGATCAGATGAAAGGAAAATAGTATAAACACTCTTAAAGGCGCATTTAGTGCCCAATCTTCATGAAACTTGACCAGAACATGCTTCCAAAACATACCTCAGCCGAGATTTAAACTGGGTTACTTGGGGTCATAAATTAGTAATGAGATCAAATTAGGTCTGGGACATTAACCAGTAAAATCTCCTTAACTTTTGTCAAAAGAATCCAAAAAATAAGAGGCCTGTAAGAAAAAAAAGATTTGTTATGTTCTAAATATCAAGTAGTATTGGTTCAATACCCTAACATAACTGACTAAAATATCAACAACTACCGACCTTATACATGTCCAGCATGTGACCTGGTTAAATAATAAATGAAATCTGTGAGCAAGTCTCGTTAAGTCTTCAGGGCAGACATAACCCTCATAGAGGTTCAAACTACTTGACCGAAATACTATCAATCCAGAACAGGTTATGCAGTATGAATACTGAATTGATTAGATAACAAATTAACATCATGACACTACTTACCAGTGGACCATTAAAGGAGCCTACAAACGTCTTCCTGTGTCTAGCAAAACTTGAATTGAATGAACCATTACACTGTCTTTTGGTTGGATGTTGAGCTGAAATATTTGACCCCATCATGCGAAAATGGGTCTTATGTCATATGCAGCCAGGGTAGCTCCAGACCAGCCTGTGCATCTGCCCTGTCTATTAATTCAAACAAGGCTTTTGTAGTCTCATTGGCATGGATGGCAGCATTTGCCAATGGATTTTTATGTATTTTATTTTCCCAATATTGTTAACCCATTTATGCCTAGCGTCTAGAAAAAAGGCCTTGGCAAACAGTGTAGACTCAGATGCGATGCTGCATGATGCGGCATCTCATCAGGGTCTGCGCTGTTTGCTTAAAGGAATTTCTGTAAGAAATATTCTAAATATAGATATAAATATTCTAGATATCCCTAATTTTGGAAATAAATTGATCCAATTTAGAAGGATGGGAGAGTCCACTAGGCATAAATGTGTTAAACAACTATATGTAGGATGAATGTCGTCTGTGACCTCATTTCTGTAGATGTTTCACGCTTGCGTTGACTGATACCAGCAGCTTTACTTGAATAGTCTATTAATATTTACCTTAATGGAGATTCTCTATAATTTCAGACTTCCACAGACTAAAATGAATTTGGTGATAGCGTTCTGTAGCCTGGTTTCTGTAGTTGGAGCCCAATACACATTCAGCGATGCTAATGGTCTGGGAAGAACGTTTGATGGCATTGGGGGTCTCAGTGGAGGAGGGGTATGGCATTTATTTTGTACCCTCAGCTGAACTGGTAACAATATTTAGGGGTGAGATTCATAGAGATACCCTTAAATGCACTTGTAACCATAATTATCCAGGGTTGTGATTCATATACCTGCAAATGCATGTGTAATCAATGGTGTTTATGTTATATGTATCTTGTTATCCTTAATGATAAATTTAAGACATGTGATTAAATGATATTCACTGTTCATTACTGCTTAATAATTTCAAAAATAGTTTATCATTTATCCTCAATACAGTTAAATAAGACTTTGAAGTTTTAGGTTAAAGGATTTCTTCGCCATGGAAGCAACAGTGACTTTGAAGTCTGCTTTAATCTTACTTGTTAGTTGCATACAACATTTAACTGAAATATGTAACTGAAATAACTGCAATATCAGGGTTCACAAGTGTTTATACACAATGGCTGGACAGAATGAAAACACACCGTTAACAACATAATTTTTGCAAATATCTCAAGTTATTGAAATATGTTTGCAAAAATCTTTAGTGCATAAAAGACAATCTTTCTTGCAGTTTTTTCTTGCATTTTGAGCTGATATCTTAAGATTTAAGAATACATTATTGAATACGTCTAAAATCGTTGCAAAAACGTAACAATACATGCAGCATAACCATATAATATGAATGCTGTATAAATAGAAATTTTGGCCAAGAAAAAGATATGTGACAAAAGCACCGCTTAATGTTTTTTTTACCCCAACATCCATTTTGTGAACCCCATTACGTCACGTGATCCTGCACCCTGAATATGGTAGGGGTGGTTTTATCTTGCAGGCCACTACCAAGCTGCTGCCAGGGTACTCACAGCAATACCGTGATGAAATCCTGGATTACCTTTTTAAGGTCAGTAAACATCTACTGGGTCAGTATTGCAAAGTTACCCCTTTTTTATTTCAATAATTTGAGAATTTCTAAAGACTTAACCAGAATTGCTTGTTTTAAAATGAAATAACATGCACATGTGTGGTTTCCCTATAGGATTAAAAAATATTGATTTGTATTTGTTTCATTTTTATATAGAGAATCTTTATATGGTGGACATGCATATTGTTGTCATTCTCCTCAAATGATTTTTGAGTGAGTTACTGACATTTTGTAACCAAGTTTGTTCCCATGTTGGACAGGATGGTATTGGGCACATTGATTGGAAGGTCTCTCATATTTGAATCTTAACAGTGGTAATTTGTGTTGAACTAAAATGAGTGCTTCTGTAAACATCATGGCTCTCTTATTTACCTGCGGAGTAATTTCATTGCAGCCAAACTTTGCTGCTGCTGTCCACATTCTGAAGGTGGAGATTGGGGGTGGATCTATGAGTGGCAGTAAGTATTTGAGGGCGGATCCTTAAGTTATCAATTGGTATATGATGGCTGATCCATAAAATAATATAATTGTAGATGAGGGCTGTTCCATAAGTTACATGTTAGTATTTGAGGGCTGATTCAATTACTGTGTTAGTAATTTAGGGCTGATCCATTAGTAAGGTGTAAGTATGTGAGGGCTGTTATATAACTTAAGTTTTAATAGGTGATGGCTGTGTCATAAGTAAAGTTTTAGTAGGTAAGGACTGATCTATAACTAACATGTTAGAATGTTCTGGCTGTTCGATTAGCAATGTGGTAGTATATTATTTCAGTTCATAAATAACATGTGAATATAATTAACTTATGAGTATTTGAGAGCTTTTCCATAAGTAACATGTAATTAGGTTACAGGGCACTAACTTAGTAATTTGTTAGTGTGTTAGGACTGATCCATAAGTAATGTTAAGAAAGTAAATGCTGATCCATAAGTTACATGTTAGTATGTTGTTGTTGTTTTTATGCCCCCGGTAGGTTGGCTTATAGCAGTTGAACTGTCTGTCAGTCTGTCCGTCCTTCCGAAAACTTTAACATTGCCCATAACTTTTGCAATATTGAAGATAGCAACTTGATATTTGGCATGCATGTGTATCTCATGGAGCTGCACTTTTTTAGTGGTGAAAGGTCAAGGTCATCTTTTAAGGTCAAAGGTCAAATATATGGCTTCAAAGCGGCGCAGTAGGGGGCATTGTGTTTCTGACAAACACATCTTTTGTTTAAGATGTCTTCACAAGAATCTTGCTTTGACACTTTCCCCTTTCAATGGGCATGAAAATATTGGAGCTTACCCATGAACATTTCTTTCCCCAAAGCTTTTGTTGAAGGTTTCCAAGATTTGTATGTTTAAGAACAACAAATAAGCAGAAGGTTAAGCTTTTTACCAACATAAATCTATCTAGCTCCGCATGTCCAGTTGTTTAAAATATTGAGTTTTTGAAATCTTTCTTGACAGTTGCATGTATTTTAGACCTTAATCACTATTTGACAATTGCATACCATAATATGCACACTCTTTTCCCGTTACACACCCATCAGTGTGCTTGCAGTTGGTAGTGAGGCCAGTCACATTTACTATGATGGTGATGAGAATTATGACAGAGGCTATGAATGGTGGATAATGAAAGAGGCAAAGAAGGTAAAGCTCTTATTCAGCTACTCATAAACCTTACAGGCATATAAACACAATTGAGACAGTTAATGTTTGAAAACACCTGGAATATCACATTTCAGTCAGGACCTTTGAGGTTGGACTGTGGAAGGCATTAATATACATTACAATGTCTTGTCTGCATATAGCCCTAGTGCTCAGGTGGTTTAATGACATAGTGAGATATAAGTTGTTGTTTTCTCAAGAAGCAGCCTCTGAATAATCCTAAAGACAAGTTATGTTTTAAGTGCATTTAAAAGTGGGACTTTTTGCATATCAGCAATAGTTCAAGTTTCAATGTGATGTAGCATACATGGCTTTTTTCATGGGGAATATATCGAATGCTAGTGCGTCCAATAATTGGAATATAAGTTGTTGACGTTATACAAATGACGAAAGCTAAATGGATGGTATTAAAAAATATCATAAAACTACCAGTATATATTTTATTAAAAAGAATATTACACATTGCGATCCATTTGACCCATTTACTCATTCTACTGGTAATGGTATTCATCACAGAGGAATCCAGACGTGAAGCTATATGGTCTACCCTGGGTGTTCTCTGGCTATGTGAGCAAAGGTCAGTCCAACTCGCCCTACACCCTCCCGGACCGCACAGTGGACTACATTGTGCGATGGATTCAAGGAGCTCGCGACCATCACAACCTTACCATTGACTACATTGGGGTAAGCATAGCAGGGTTTTCAGGGCCGTATTCACCAACCAATGCTTAAAATTAAAGATAAAGAATAGACTTAAAACCAAGATCATACATTCAGCATTTGAATATACACAGGCCATTATTGTGAGCAAAGGAAAGAAGCCATCAACACTGATTCGTTAATATCTTAACTTTCAATCTGTTCAGTTATCATTTCGATACGAAAACACATTGGGAGGGACTTTACCTACCTTTATTAACATTTTCCATGTGTGTTTTTTCAAGGAATGGAATGAGCAGAACTACAACACAACCTACCTCAAGGTAATACATTTTCTTTTTTTTTCATATCATATAGTATTACGCTGGAAATCCAAAAGTCCAATCAGCAGACATTATCATGATAATGTGCAAAAACTTACAGGTCCATTGGTCTTTTAATTTACAAGTTTTCTATCAGTTCCTTTTGTAATGATTTTACGGTTATATATTTTTCATATTTTTATGCCCTCGAAGGGTGGCATAATTTTTTTAACTGTCCGTCAGTCCTGCCATCCGTCCGTGAGTCAGTCCGTCCGTCCGAAAACTTCAACATTGGTCATAACTTTTGCAATATTGAAGATAGCAACTTGATATTTGGCATGCATGTGTATCTCATTAAGCTGCACATTTTGAGTGGTGAAAAGTCAAGGTCATTTTCAAGGTCAAAGGTCAAATGTATGGCTTCAAAGAGGCGTAGAAGTGGGCGTTGTGTTTCTGACAAACACATCTCTTGTTTATGATACCTTTATTTATTTTTGCAATTAGAAAAATACTTACCACTACATGATGCACAACTTTATGGTATATTATGCTATTCCTGGAAATAATGTACCTCTGTGTATTCTTATATTTTGCTTATATGTCTAGAATACATTTTTTTCCCTGACATAAACTGTGTAGTAAGTTCAGCATCTTTTATTTAAAAGTCATGTTTGGATGTACAATTATCTCAACCATTCCGTTGGTACTTAAAAGAACAGCATATTTCATATAGATGGCCGAGTGGAAAAAATGTGCTATATAATATGTTATCAACATAGACAGAGCATAGGTATGTAGTGAGTTGGGTCGGCTAGCGCAAGTGGTAGAGCACTTAACAACAAATCTGAAGATCACAGGTGTGATTTTTGTCCCAGCTACATTTTTTGTGTGGGGTTTTATCATGACATTATATCGTCTGCCATTCTTTCCCTGCCTCTTGATTCAAGTAGGGATGGTCAGATCCTGGTCTGTAATTGTCCGTATGTGAACTTAGTGCTGGTGAAACAGTTTACCTGTAAGACTGAAATGCTGTTGAAAATGATGAAAAATCAAGATACTGGTAAACAAATTAACAAAACTATTTTGCAGTGACTTATTAAATTGATCTCACCATAATATTTGGCTGTAGATGCTCCGTCAAGGCCTGGACAAGGCGGGTTTTAACAACGTACGCATCGTGGCTGCAGACGATTACGAGGCAGAGTTTGAGATGAATCTCGCCCGAGACATGCTCCTAGACCCAGAGCTGTCCTCGGCAGTTGATATCTTTGGGTTTGTAGAATTTTTAACTACACATGTATTATTTGGAGTAATTAGTAATACTTAGTACCCGGTAGTTGTTGAGTAAAAAGCTATAATAGCAAGAATACACTTATGATTTTGAGATTTCAGCAGTTCCCATTTACCAAGACCTAGCAACTGGCCCCCTACTGGTTATTGTAACAAACCTTTGTAAAGAACTAAACAATGTTTAATATTTATAAAAGAAGGCATCATATACAGGGTTCTCAATAACTTTTGAGCCAACAGGCCAAAATGTGAAACCAACAGGCCTTCTAGGGGGGTCCGGAGGCAGCTCCCCCTGAATTTTTTTATTTGAGCACTAGATTTCCTGCATTTTGGGCCATTTTATGGCTATTTTTATGGTCAACCCGGCACTTAAATTTGATCAATTTTTTGTGCATTTATGAATTTTAGCTTTTTTAACTAACAAAAGATAAATGAAAAAAGCGCTTGGATTGGGAATGGGGATGACATTCGGCCCTACAGGAATGGGCGGAAAAGGCCTGATCGTCCGTCTACCATGCACATTTTGCGTGACACTTTAAGTTTGAAACGTAACTGAATTAAAACAAACTTTCAAAACAACAAAAACTTTGCATTAACACAAAAAACGCAAGCAATCAGGAACAAAAACTCACTATGTGATGAAAAGAACATCAACATTTTTGACTGCTTTTTGACCGATTCCAATTTGCGCTTTTTGATTGTTGTTGTAATTCTAATACGCTGTCGAATGTAGCTATTGACTCTTAAGTGCTAACGAGATTTATGACATTTTAGTTACCGGGAATGAAATGTTAGACTAAACTGCGTGTCAAATGATACAAAGGTCATTATTATGTCTCGAAAATTCAAACAATTAAAAAAAACATGTGTTAAGGGAGATAATCAAGTGACGTCATTGTTTAATAGCAAAAAAGGAGCAAAATTACCGAAAAAACACGCAAATATCGAAAAGTCAATTGCTGATTTTCCGAATATGAGCGATTTGCAACCGGCCAAAATCTAATTACAAACAGTTTTTATGCCGTCGGCCGGCTCTTATTGAGAACCCTGCATATATGATCTAACCAAAAATACAGATAATAAATTCGTAATCTCAGTATGCAACGTAGTTACATGTACAATGAACCTTACACATATGAGACTTCATGAAAACTAGCTTGTTAAAACTTGTTTATTATACCCCCACATACAAAAGCTTAACAGTTTCTGGCTCAGAATCAATGTAAAAATGGCTATATGCAACCAGCATACAACCAAAACAGCCTGATAAAAAATCAGGTTTTATGCTTTTTGATGCTCATCAGTATATTAGGTTGGAAATGACCATTCAACCACAACCACTTATGCAACTGCAATTTTCATTGACTGGCCTAAGTATGTTTTAACTTGGTAATAATAAAGCAGTTTAATTGCAATAAAGTTCCGAGTAAAAGTATGAGTAGGTACACTGACTGCCGTGATATAACTTACTAGTACATGTATATTTATGCAATAGCATAATTTTGCTATTTTTTTTAACAACTTAGTTTTAAAAAATGACAAAAATCATAGCAAACAAACTGTTTGATTATGCTTCTATTTAAAGAATCCCCTGCTTAACACTCACACCGAAATAAATATAAATGTATGGACTTGCAGATTTTTGCAATTTACTGTTTAAAAATGGCGAAAAACCCTCACAAACACTGATAGTCCTGTTTGGTTATGCCTCTGTTTACAGGATCCACTACTCGAGCACTCAGAGCAACATGGGGTCCCTGCAGTGGGGCAAGCAGCTGTGGGCTTCAGAGGACTACAGCACCAACAATAACCAGCAGGGAGCCAGATGCTGGGCTCGGGTATGTGGGAACCGGTGGCATTTGAAAAATTGACATTAATGCATGTGCGTAAAGTGTCATACGGGATAAGCCTGTGCAGTCCCCACAGGCTAATGAAGGTCAACACTTTCGGCCCTAAACGAGATTTTTGCTTTGAAAAACATCCCATAAACAAAAAATACCATAAAAGCAGAGTGTTGTCACTAACTAGCTTAGAGCCAAATGATGGGCTTTAAAGTATAGTCCGAGATAAACCTGCACATTTTCCAATTCGGTGCTGAAATAAGGCATATGAAATAATTATGACAAAAACCTTCGCTGAACAATTATTGTAGTCTTTGCATAAATGTAACGATGATATCATTCTACAGGATGAATGTCCTGGTTGTCAAAATTTGGCACTTGAACTACCGTACCTATATTCATGAATTTAACCCTTTCAGTGCGGGAACCGGATTTTAAAGGCCTTTGCAAACAGTTTGGATCCAGATGAAACGCCACAGAACGTGGCGTCTCATCAGGATCCAAACTGTTTGCTGTTCTGATAGTATTCTTTGAAAAAAATCGAAGAAAATGCTAATTTTAGAAATTCTGCAGACGACATTTTAGCAGACGACAAATTTCCCAGCATGCAAAGGGTTAAGGATGCTCTTAACCCAAAATACATGTATATATTTCTAGTCATAAAATTGCCTTGGTCAGTATTTTAATTGCTTTGTGACTGTTACTTTTAGGACTCTTGGATCGAATTCACGTTTAAGAACTCTTAGAGATTACAAATCACCATGCTTTAATTGTACACACATTCTGTTCCATTTCAGATATTGAATCAGAACTATGTTAATGGTCTACTCTCAAGGTATGTATGTGTTTCTTTAAGTGATAGAGCATTGTTTAATTAAATGTCACATATGCATGTTATAACTCTTGCTGAAGCAAAAACACTGAAACATTTTCCCAACAAATTCTTAAAGTGACAGTAGTTTTTAGCAAACGGCAAACGGCGTAGACCCAGATGAGACGCTGCATGATGCGGCGTCTTATCTGGGTCTGCGCTGTTTGCTTAAAGGAATTTTTGTAAGAAATATTCTAAATAAAATATACTAGACATCCCTAATTTGGAAATAAATTGATCCAATTTAGAAGGATGTGAGAGTCCACTAGACATAAATAGGTTAAAGGCAAGTCACATAAATAACGTGATCCAAAAATTAATGGCTGTAAGCTTTACTGACCATTCATGTTGTGAGCAACCAGACCCAGATTCCTTCCCTGATTGCAGTACAATCTCATGGAACCTGATTGCCTCATACTATGAGGGGATGCCCTACCAGGGGTGTGGTTTGATGACAGCCAATCAGCCTTGGTCCGGGTATTACGTGGTCAGTCCCACAATATGGATGACAGGTACTGTGGATTCATTTAATTTCGATGCCATTAAATTAATTGATTATTTTATAATGTCTGATACAAGACTTCAGACAATCAATGTTTGTTCAACATTTGATTTCGTGGTTGAGCAGACCCACACAAATTAGTTTCTTATTTACTTATTGATAAGAAATTATTTTTAAATGCTCTAGACTACCTAGTATATCAAGGTATATCAAGATATATCATGATCCTCGTCCTCAAGGCTATATCATAATTCCTCCACAGCCCACACGACCCAGTTCACGAAGCCTGGCTGGATTTACCTAAGTCATCACTCAGGTGTGGGACACCTGGTGGGTGGGGGAAGCTACGTGTCCCTGACCAGTCCGGACAGGAAAGATCTGACCATCATCATTGAGACCATGGTACGTACAGGCTGGAATTGCATACAGGCTGGAATTGCATACAGGCTGGAATTGCATACAGGCTGGTATTGTATACAGGCTGAATTGCATACATTCTGACATTGCATACAGGCTGGAATTGCATACAGGCTGGTATTGCATACAGGATGGAATTGCATACAGGCTGGCATTGTATACAGACTGGAATTGCATACAGACTGAAATTGCATACATGCTGGAATTGCATACAGGCTGAAAATGTTTACAGGCTGAAATTGCATAAATGCTGAAGTTGCATACATGCTGGAATTGTATACAGGCTGAAATTGTATACAGGCTGGAATTGCATACAGGCTGGATTTGTACACAGACTGGAATTGTATACAGTCCTGGACTTGCATACAGGCTGGAATTGCTTACAGAATGGAATCACATGAAGTTGCACACATTTCCAATATAGTCTTACGTATAAATGATGGGACACATCAAAATATATTCTGTTCAGGTATAAAAATACTCCATAGAATCTTTTTCATGCTGCGTTTGCAAGTTACATGATATGAGCCATAAAACCACTTTAATGAACATTTGCAAGAATAGTATACCTTTTGTTGTTACATGTATATTAGAAATTATATTTCCATAGAAACAGTGAATGAAAAACACACGTCAATAATTTCACTGATGTGCTCCAGGTTTGCTGGAGTGACTTATGTCAATTTTACGAGAGAAGAGTGACATTGGTGATTTTTTGTTTATTTATTTTGTATGCAGTTATGGTCATATATAAATAGTATGAAGAAAAAAAGTTCTTTTCAATAAAACAAAAGTCTACGTGTTTCTGGATCATGCATCAAGCCCCTTTTTCCATGATGTTTCACATACTTTTCAGATGACGACTGGCTCCAATTCAGTGTGCCTGCACGAGTCCTTGAGCGCATATGATGTCCAGAAACAAAGCGTCTCCTTCACCTTGGATGGAAGCTTTGTCAGTAGATATTTAATTTAATTGAATTTGTTGTAAACAATAAATTGGAGGATATGGGCACAATTTATTCATTCACTATTTTTGGTGAATTTCATCACTGGAATCGTTTTAAGCAATATTATTTAAAAATGTACGCCTTGACACAAATATTTGGAGGTTTCGATGAGTATTAATTTAACCTTAAAACATATGAGTCAACCGGCCACAAGCGAAGTATCCGTATTTATAGGTGCGTTCTTCGAACAAATCTGTTCTAGTGGTTTGTCGGGCATTGCTATTAAATTTGATTATTAACCGTATCGAGAGTCATCGCGCTCATGCTTAAAACGTTAGTCAATATGGTGGAATAATTATTGTTAAATTAATTAAAAATAATATTTATCATTGTATTGTTGAAAACACATTAAGAATCTATTATTGACATACCATAATTATTTTTCTGAATATTCTCATTATACCCACGTTTTTCGGAGAAAAAGTGGGGATATTGTGGTGATGTGCGTCTGTCCGTCCGTCTGTCTGTCTGTCCTGGTCACCTGCTCCTCCTACACTATAAGCACTAGAACCTTGAAACTTACATACATGGTAGCTATGAGCATATGTGCGACGGTGACAGTGACGCAATTTTGATCGGACCCCTGGGTCAAAAGTTATGGGGGTTGGGGCGGGGCTGGGTCAGAGATTTTCATTTTTTATGATTTTTTGCATTAACTTCTTCATTTTTGCACCGATTTACTTCAAATTGATACTGAGCCTCTCTTACAACAATACGGTCAATCTCAACTATGCATGGCTCCATTACCAACCCTGGGGCGCCCCGGCCACATAGGCCACACCCACCCAAAATTGCCATTTACTATAATTTCTTCATTTCTACACCGATTCACTTCAAATTGATACTGAACCTCTCTTATGACAATACAGTTAATCTCAACTATGCATGGCCCCATTACCAACCCTTTGGCGCCCCGCCCACATAGGCCACGCCCACATAGGCCACGCCCACCCAAAATTGCCTTTTACTATAATTTCTTCATTTCTAAGATGATTCACTTTAAATTGATACTGAACCTCTCTTTTGACAATACAGTCAATCTCAGCTATGCATGGCCCCATTTCCAACCCTGGGGCGCCCCGCCCACATAGGCCACAACCACCCAAAATTGCCTTTTACTACAATTTCTTCATTTCTACACTGATTCACTTCAAATTGATACTGAACCTCACTTATGACAATACAGTTAATCTCAACTATGCATGGCCCCATTACCAACCCTTTGGCGCCCCGCCCACATAGGCCACGCCCACCAAAAATTGCCTTATACAATAATTTCTTCATTTCTACACCGATTTACTTCAAATTGATACTGAACCTCTTTTATGACAATACGGTCAATCTCAACTATGTATGGCCCCATTACCAACCCTGGGGCGCCCCACCCATAATAGGCCACACCCACCCAAAATTGTCTTTTACTATAATTTCTTCATTTCTACACCGATTCACTTCTAATTGATACTGAACTTCTCTTATGAGTACGACAATACGGTCAATCTCAACTATGCATGACCCCATTACCAACCCTGGGGCGCCCCTGGGTCAGACATGCGGCGTGGGGATACACGTCGGCCTCTGCCGCGCCATTTCTAGTTTAACATATTTCTGGTCTAAAGAAAATTCCAGGTCACCTAGTTCACGGATAGCGTCTTTATTATATATCGATTATTTTACTGGCCGCGAACTCAGGTGATAACCTGTATATAAACTCTGACATTCACAACTGGCCGCCAATTGACCGGATACCTTACGGGTTGAAATGCAATGCATTAAAGTGAGGCCTCGCTTCCACTGCTCTTAATACTTTTACATGTTAAGTACTAAATATGAGAACATAGCCTTTAAGTATAAACGCTTTTGCGCTGGTAATTCTCTGAAAATAAAAGGTGCATGCACAAGCTGTATTGATGTTGAGAATTGAGTGTTAAACTGTTCTATCTATTAAGCCTTTTCATTAGAGATAAAATTGTTTCATGCATTAAAACAGTGTTAAAAAGACGGGGATATGTTTCCAATGTTCTGGTGGTATACTCAAATCAGCCAATGATATAAATGAGGTGTATTCATTTGTACCTAGCCCAAGAAATTTTATTTGAATTGTATTGGACACTTACAAAGGTCAGGTAAGGTGAAAAAATGGCTTAATACAACTACGCGGAAAAATTACTAAAGACAACATTATGACACAATTTTGATGTACTCATAGTATAGAATACTAAAGACTAGACATACAAAATATTTGTTTGTTTTTGGTGTGATATTAGGAAAAATCATACTTGAAATGAAATATAATTAATATTTTTAATTGCCCTTTTTAGCTCACCTGATTGCTCAGGTGAGCGTTTGTGACCGGTCTTTGTCCCTTGTCCGTCCATCCATCCCTTGTCCGTCCGTTAACATTTGTTCGTAAACACTCTAGAGAGCACATTTCTTTTCTGATCTTCAACTTGGTCAGAAGCTTTGTCCCAATGATATCTCGGTCGAGTTTGAAACTGGGTCATGCCGGGTCAAAAACTAGGTCACTAGGTCAAAAAAAAGAAAAATCTTGTAAATAATGTAGAAGTCACATTTCATGCTCAATCTTCATGAAAATTTGTCAAAATGTTTGTCTTAATGATATGTTGGTTGAGTTCAAAAGTGGTTCTGGTCCGTTGAAAAACATGGCCGCCAGTGGGCGGGGCAGTTTTCCTTATTTGGCTATAGAGATACCTTGTAAACACTCTAGAGGCCACGTTTTGTATCGGATCTTCATGAAACTTGGTCAGAAGATTTGTCCCAATGATAGCTTGATCGAGTTCGAAACTGGGTAATGCTGGGTCAAAAACTAAGTCTAGTTTAAAAAAACAACAAAAAAAACATGTAAACACTGTAGAAGTCGCATTTCTTGCCCAATCTTCATGTAACTTTGTAAACACACTAGAAGTCACAATGTTTGCCCAATCATCATGAAAGTTGGTCAAAACATTGGTTTTATTGATATCTCGGACGAGTTCGAAAATGGTATAGATCTGTGAAAAACCATGGCAGTGGGCGGGGCATTTTTCTCTAAATGTATATAGTGAAAACATGTGAACACTCTAGAAGTTACATTTTTTGCCCAATTTACAAGAAATTTGGTCAGAACATTTGTTTCCTTGATAAGAGAGTTGAGTTCAAAAATGGTTCCGATCTGTTGAATAACATGGCTGCTGGGGGGGGGGGTGGGGGGGGTGGGGGCAGTTATCTTATATTTATATAGTAAACAAATCTTGTGAACACTCTAGAAGTTACATTTTTTGCCCAATCATCATGAAACTTGGTGAAAAGATTGGTTTTATAAATATCTCAGATGAGTTCGAAAATGGTCCCGATTGGTAAAAAACATGACCGCCATGGGGGGGGGTGGGGTAGTTTTCCTTATGTGACTAGAGAGAAACCTTGTGATCGAACACTTTAGAAGTCACATTTTTTGCCTAATCATCGTGAAACTTAGTCAATACATTGGTTTTATTGATTTCTCGGACAAGTTGGAAAATGGCTCAGATTGATGAAACACACTTTTAAGCTCACCTGATTGCTCAGGTGAGGTTTCATGATTGGTCTATGTCCGCCTTATGTCCGCCCACATTTGGTTTGTAAACACTCGTGCATCCACACTTATGAAGCATTCTTTATGAAAGTTGCTGAAAGATCTCACTCAAATTTCATTTTGAGCAAAATCACATAATAAATGCCATAATTATTGCCCTTAGATTGTCCAAATTTTCATTATATTATACAAAATCCTTGTAAACACTCTAGAGGTCACAATTTTGTTTCAGATTGTATGAATCTTGGTCAAAATATTTATTTTTGTAAGCAAAGTTTGATGTTTGGTTAGGGGGGTCAACTCAAAATATAGGTCACCAGGTAAAATCTTACAAAAACAAAAACACTTCATACGCCAGAGTTTTGGCTCAATAATGATGAAACTTGAACAGGATGTTTGACTGGACAATATCTAGGTCAAGGTTGACGTTTGGTAAAGATTGAATGAACCGACTCCTCTCAGGTGAGCGAACTAGGGCCATCTTGGCCCTCTTGGTTACAGTGATGTTTGCGATATCTAACAGAGGATTAGCACAGTTTGTCTTTATTTTTATGTTGCAGTGTATATTTTAACAAATATTATTATCCGTTTACTTTTGTTTCTAACTGAAATTTGGCTTTATTTCACTGCTCAGAGTAAAGTAACTAGGTATTTCACGTTTTCGATTTCAGAAAAAGATAAACATGCTGAATGTGTGGTTCAGCCAGATCGGAAACTCAGACCAGAAGAATGTGGAGGAGTACTTTGTGTACCAGGGAGTTGTCAAGGTAACTGGTTTTTGTACCAAGGAAATGTCAATGTAGCATTTTGTGTACCATGGCATTTTCAAGGTAACTCATTTGTGTACGGGTTTATTTTTTAGGTAACTGTTATTTTGAAACCAAGACATTGTTAAGGTTACAGTTTGTGCACTAGCCATTTCAAAGATTACATTTTTGTGTACCAGGGTGTTGTCAATGTTACTGTTTTGTGTATCTGGGCATTGTCAATGTAACTTTTCTCTGTACCTTGTCATTGTCATAATAAATATTTTGATCAATTATCAAAATTTTGTTGATTTGTCAAGGTGTACCTTGTGCTAAGGTACAATTGTCTGTGTACATTGGCATTGTAACTATGTTGTTCACCAGGGCATTTTCACGGTAACAGTTTTGTGTGCCAGAGGGTTGTCAAGGTAATAGTTGGCAAAGCAACCCTAAGATTTTGTTATGATTTAAAGGAAGGCGATTTAGACTTCAAATAAAGGGGAAAATGGGATGTCATTGATATATGAATGCCATTTGTAGGGGTTGAATCAATTTGTATTGGGTTAATGTTGTTTTAAGAAGAAATTTATTTGATTCATAAATCAAATGCTTTTCTAAATTGTCTAGCCATTCTTGTTGGCAGTTTTTTCTTGTGGTACAGAATTGTTTTTAATTATTTAAACCTGAATTTATTAGCAAAACACTTTTCAGTTTTAACTAAATAAATTACACTTTTGATGTGTGATAAAAATATCCAAAATCAAACTTATAAAAGGGGCAAAAAATACATTCCCACAAAACACATCTCTGGATCTGAACATCTGATATTTTGCTGCTTCAGTCTAACAATATGGGAGTGTTTGAGCTAATGATGGACGTGAATCAAGTGCTCACACTCACCACAATCACCACAGGATTCAAGGGCCAGTACTCTGCCCCACCCCCGGCTGCTTCCTTCCCCCTCCCATATATGGACACCTTTGATGGTAAGTTTGTTTGTTGGGCTTTTCACCATATTTTACAGCATTTCTGACCTAACCCTTTTTTCCTGGTTAAGTTTAATTCACCTGACCTCAGTACTAAGTACATTTATGCAAATAACTGAACATGTAAGGCATTAATTGCATAAAATAAATAAAAGTTTGCAAATTTGTTACCTTAATTAAATTTTCCAAACCAAAATCTAAAATTCAAATTTGTGAACCAAAAAAACTGAAAGTTGAGTTAGAATACACAGGTATTGGGCGCGTGGCCAAGTCTCTTTAACACTATCAATATGCCCTAAAACAACTTTTTTCATTAAAAAAAAATCTGATATTGTATATATATACATTATATCAGATTTTTGTTTATCCCCCGCCATCAGCAGAGGGATATTGTTTTGGCGTTGTCCGTCCATTTTTCCGTCAGTCCGGAGCAATATCTTGGAAGTGCTTTGACGGGTATCATTGAAACTTAGTATGAGTATATATATGGATACTAGGATGATGCCTGCCAAATGGCATTGTACACCATCTGTTAATAAACGAGTTATGGTCCTTTGTATCTTGAAAAAATGCTTTTTTGAGTGTCAAATACAACACTTTTTTGTGTCCAGAAGCATATTGGCCGTGGATATCAATTCAACGAATTTGCTTGTTGTTTTTTTTATGAAAAAAAATGTTTTATGACATATTGAGAGTGTTAAAGTGACTTGGCCACGCGCACCATACCTGTGTTAGAATATTGACGTTTATGCAATGTATGTTTGTGATACTTTGTCCATGTATATAATGAAAGCCCTGTTGTGTTGCTTACAGATGTGGTAGAGCATCAAGAGCCCTATCTAGTGGCACCGATGTCTGGCTCCTTTGAAGTCATTACCCAGACTGGTTCTACCTCCAACAAAGTGCTGCGACAGATGACTGTGCTGCCCCCTGTAGACTGGTGCGAGACAGAAAACTTCACCCTCGCATTGCTCGGAAATATCACCTGGTATGCCATGATCAATATTTGAGTGGGGAATCATTCAGCACTATTCAATTTGTTTAAAGTCAGACGGCAAATTTTGTATTTTGGTGCGAAATTGAACTCATAGAAAGAACACTCAAATCTTGCATAGCTCGGAATTTTCATATATCAGACACTAAACATGAATGATTAATTCTTTCCCACTCAGAAGCAAAGTGAAATGGCTATGTGCAAACAGCATAAAACCAGAAAAGCCTGTGAGTAACTCGTAGTCTGTTCAGGTTTTATGATGTTTGCTGCTCATCAGTATCTAAGGATTGAAAATGAAGTCTTAAAAACATTAATCTAGTAAGAAAGGTCTTTAATTAAATTTATCTTTCTAAAGGACTACAAATGCGTCAAAATATGTATCTCAGTGGTAAAGGGTTAACCGGTTCACAGTTGTTCATTAACCAGTACATTTCTTTTCTCACACTACCAAATTTGAAAGCATGCTTAACTTCAGACTTCCGTTTAACCATGTTTTACTGGTTGAGTCAAAATTACTCAAATTTCAAAAGCAGTCTACTTTGTTTAAATTTAAGGTTAAAGGAAATGTATTTATTTGTAACCAATATGTAAGCCGGGCCTGTATTAACCAACAATTATTTACTTAAGAATAAAGAAAGTTCATTATTCTTGAGAATTTTCTTGAGAAACATGAGTTCGTGAATGAGACTTAAGAATTTTTTCTTGGACTAGAGAATTTTCTATTTTCTTTATTTTATGAATTGCTTAAGAATTGTTTTGGTGAATGCGGGTTCATTATGTAGTATTTACTGTGATGTTTGTCATACAAAGTGTAAAATATTATTTAATTAATGCTTTCTGATGCTTTACAGAGAAATATGAGTGAATTAAAACGGATATTTCACTGTTTCAAACAGTTCAAAATAACAGTGAAAATTATCGATAATCTTCGGAACTATTTTTAGATATCTCTTGTTTCCCAATTATGATCACTCGTGAAAATATCATTATCTATGATCACTCATGAATTAAAATTGATATTCCACCAGCTTCAACCAATATCCTCTATTTTATCTGAAGTATAAACATTAAGTATATTAAACAGGTTTGCGTTTGACTCTTTACATTGTGCTTTATACAGAAAATGTGGATTCCATAAATGTGATTTACAAAAATAAAATAATCATCACTTGCATTCAACCAATAAAGCCTTGTTCTAGGAAACAAGATTCCAGTCTGAGTGGAAAGTGCCATCCTTGATTAGGAAATCTGGTATTACACTTTACACACATGTATTAAGCTTATATTTCCCAGAACTTAGCTAAATATCTTGTACTCCATCCGTAATTCAGGGGAGAGTACATGGTAGAGACCTTCGTATCCATGGACATGGTAAAAACCTAACAACAACTTTAAGCGTTTTTTTGCATGACAACAATAAAAAAATAAAATATAAAAAAAAAACAAAAAAACATAACAATCATTAACAAGAAACCGTGGGAGACGGGTGATGCTCCTTAAAGGTTTTTTTCACAATATTGCACTATATATTAAGATAAAAGGAAACGTCGTGAGGGCACAGTAGTTGGGGGGACAAGAATTTTTTTATTGAAAATTTAAAAGGGCCATAACTCTGTGAAAAATCATCCGACCAGAACCCTCTGATAATATTAAATCTCTTGGTAGTGAAGCTTCCCATAAAGTTTCATTGAATTCGGTCATTAGTTCCTGAGAAATAGCCCGGACAAAAATTGTGCACAGACGCACACACGCACAGACAGACGAAGCGGCAAATATATGCTCCCCCCAAAATGAGCATTAAAATCTGCTATGTCTGATTTTTAATGTATGTCAGATACAAGTGTTAAGCTTCACTTTTCAGGGGAGAGTACATGGTGGAGACGTCTTTCTCCCTGGACATGCAGAATGCCTCACAGGGTGTGTTTGTGGCTCAGAGAATCAACAGTGGGGGCTGCTACACAGTGGGGGGTCAGGGGCTGCTGTTCTTTGTGTATCCCAACAAGGGAAACTTCGAGGTGTGGGGAGATTCAAGTAAGTGTCTAGTACAGTTGCTTATAGAAGACCTTTTAGCTTGGTTGCTGTGTTTAATACACTTACTGTGTTTAGTACACTTATCTCCCCTATTGCAGTTGTTTATAGAAGACCTTTTAGCTTGATTACTGTGTTTAATACACTTTTATTTCCCACACGGCAGATGCTTATAGAACACTGTGTGAGATATGGGATACTTATTTAATGCAGAGGCTGAGATTACCTAAGTTCTTTTAGTACCTGATGTCCAATACTGCACTTCAGTATAAAGTCCTATGCAAAACACAATAATTATGTTAGGGTTGAGTTGGGGTTTTAACCGGCAACGCCCGCCTTCAGGTTCACGTCTGGTACAACTAGACCTATGAACTGCTAATGGTTGATGGAGAGGATCCTGCTCTAGGAAATACTTGAAGTTTGAAGAGGGTATGGAGGGGGGGGGGGGGGGGGCGTAAGTTTCATTATATATGATAGCAAACATTTTTAAGACAACTAATTTAATGGCATATAGATTTTAAATACCTGTACACATGCATTTCCTTTTCAAATACTCTAATTCCACTATGGACAACATGTTGATCAATAAATAGAAGGAGATAACATATTGACCAATGAGCATGGATTGATTGTTACAGGGCGAGCCACACTGTTGAGCTATGGACCAGCTGACTCTATGAAGACGATTGGCTTCAATAAAATAGCCCTCAAAGTGAAGGTAGGGCTCATTGTAATGGCTTGTTGATGTTGTGCCCGAACATCATTATGGATGATATAAGGCTCTTGTTCTTCCAGTTAAGGACTTTGTCATCAGACTTCTTATGGCAAATTTTAGTAATCTTTAGCACACAATGGATAAACATATATCCCTTTAACACTTAGATAAATATTTTGACGCGTATGTACTCCCTCAGAAAGTTTAATTTAAATAAAGACTTTTCTTATTGGATTCAAGTTTTAAAGGCTTCATTTTCAACCGTAAGATACTGATGAGCAGCAAACCGCATAAAATCTGTACAGACTGTGAGTTACTTGCAGTCAGTTCTGGTTTAATGCTGTTTGCACATAGCCATTTTCACTTTTCTTCTAACAGGGAAAGGATAGAGAGCTACATGCTCCTTCAATAAAGTACATATGAAAGATTGAAAAGAAATTACTGTAATTGAATTCGTGAAAATCACTTAATTAAGTTTATAGGTGGGTGATCGTACTTAAAAACTGTAACTCAGCTTTTATTTGTAATACAATTCGTTTTACAACATCTCTTTGAAACTGTTCAATTTGACCATTATATGTTATCGTTAAAAAAAGTTGCATTGATTTTTTTATGCCAAATGTTAAGTTAAATAGTGAGGGCATATAGACATGGTCTACATCTTCTTTTTACCAATTGGCCAAGTTTAGGCCCCTTCACTTATTGATAGGAGCCTATTATTGACCCATTCAAAAACTAAAAAAACACAAAAGGCCCTCTTTAACAAATACAAAATGGTTGAAGTATTGCAAGCAATAAATCTGATATCAGTACACTTTACTGGCAGTTCAAGTTAAAACACATATTAACATTTAACACGTGCAAGGTAATGAAAATAAATTTTTGGCTAAAAGTTTAATGTGCATTTATAAGACATTACTCAAATGTGATAATATTTATACATATATTTTTAGAATGGCTTTGCAGAAGGCTTTGTAAATGACAAAATGGTTTTTGGCCTACGTATGCCCAGCCAGCCAGCCAGTGGATTCGCAGCCTTTGGTACAGCCGGATTCGGGCATGCCGACTTTGACTACATATCTGTGATGCCATCGTGATTTGATGCACATGACATATCATATAAGTGTCTGTGAAAGTCCTCAAACCTTTAATATGTAAAAATATTCTGAAAGCCTGCAATTATGATAACTATCATAGATATCCATTGCTTCAGCTAGGCCTCAAAGAAAGGATGCAGCACCCTACCTCCCCAAAGTTACAACTTGCTTCTTCAGACCCTTAATGCCCCTTTTTATCTGATTTAAACATCTCACACTGATAATTTGTATGATAATTGAAAGTATGCTATAGGGATGTAATGACTGGGCAGGCTTAACCCTTTGCATGCTGGGTAATTTGTCTTTTGCTAAAATGTCGTCTGCTGAATTTCTAAAATTAGCATTTTCTTCGATTTTTTTCAAAGAATACTATCAGAATAGCAAACAGTTTGGATCCTGATGAGACGCCACATTTTGTGGTGTCTCATCAGGATCCAAACTGTTTGCAAAGGCCTTCAAAATTCGGTTCCCGCACTGAAAGGGTTAAGTGTCCTTTTTTTTACAAAAGAACACCCTGTCCCTGTTTATAATCCTAGCTGGAGCACTGGCTATCAACTTGGTTCTTGGTTTGGCAAGCTACTGGCATGGCAGAATTCAATTGGCCTGTTGCCCAGGTTTGGTGTCTTTTGTTGACATTTGATTCATATATATTTTTAAACGCAATCCTGTATTTAACTTAACTCTGGTGAAAAGTGCAATTTATTATATTACACTCAAGATTTGATTAATTTGATACATTTATGGCCGATGCTTCATGATTTGGTTTCTATTTCACACAGCATGCTGTTCCGTACCTTATCACTATGTTAAAAGTGCATTGATATTATGCTTCAAGTTTTCTTTATTTGCTACCAATATACACACATTTTTATTCGTATTTGATGGATGTTTCATACATTCCAATAATGTTAATGTGGTATACATGTATAGATTAAATTTATGTCTTGTCTTTTGACTTGTAGATATTGTTATGAAGTAAATTGCTGCTTGTCTATGAATAACAGCATTAAATATCTGTTGCTGTTCCATTGTTTATGAAATATTTATAATTAATACCTTGAGCAAATAAAATTCGAAAGAAGCTTTGAAGTTATTAAAATTTGTTTAAGCTTCATGAACAAGTTTGGGAGCTTAGTCCTAACTTCAATCCATCTATCCACTGTCTGGTTGGGTCTCTGCAAGTGCATTTTAATGAAACTTTGGGAAGCCTCAATACCAATCCTCAGTGTGCCTATCAGTACATTCCACTTAAATGTTCTCAGAATTTTAAGATTTGTCATGCATAAAGGTCAAAATTCCTTACTTGCATGCTATGACTTTTTCATACCAACTACTTGCAAAATTTAACCAAACTTTGTAAGAAGCTTTATGGAAACATTTGGCTTCAATGATTTTTTGCTCAACTATTCACAGATTGGTTGGAGCCATACTCAACCAAATGTTGTTGTCAGCGTAAAGGTTATCTTTTAGTAGAGGTTAAAGTCCAAACTCTCAATATCAGTGTTTATATTCCATTGAAACTTAAGTTAATACATATGCAATGAGCATTGTGTAAGGTCACTGACCAAGTTCCATCACTCTGACCAGCAATTAGGATGAATTATGTCCAGTTTTGTACTGAGAACATTCTGGTAAACGTTTGAGTACTACAAAACATAATATTTATCACATGTATTGAAATAAAACGTTACATATGTGTTCAGAATCTTAAAGAACATGCACTGACCAAGACCTATCAAGAACATTCACTGAACAAGACCTATCAAGAACATTCACTGACCAAGACCTATCTAGAACATTCACTGACCAAAATCTATCAAGAACATTCACTGACCAGACCAATACCTATCAAGAACATTCACTGACTTAAACCTATCAAGAACATTCACTGAATGAGACCTATCAAGAACATTCACTGACCAAGACCTATCAAGAACACTCACTGACCAACCCCTATCACGAATATTCATTGATTTAAACGTATCAAGAACATTCACTTACCAATACCTATCAAGAACATTCACTTACCAAGACCTATCAAGAACATTCACTGACCAAAACCTATCAAGAACAGTCACTGACCAAAACCTATCAAGAACATTCACTGACCAAAACCTATCAAGAACATTCACTGACAAAGATCTATCAAGAACATTCACTGACCAAGACCTATCAAGAACATTCACCGACAAAGGTCTATAAAGAACATCCACTGACAAAGACCTATCAAGAACATTCACTGACGAATATCTATCAAGAACATTCACTGACCAAGACCTATCAAGAACATTAACTGACAAAGACCTATCAAGAACATTCATTGACCAAGATCTATCAAAAACATTCACTGACCAAGATCTTTCATGAAAATTCACTGACCAAAACCTATCACAAACATTCACTGACTTAGACCTATCAAAAACATTCACTAACTAAGACCTATCAAGAACATTCACTGACTAAGACATGTCAAGAACATTCACTGATTAAGACCTATCAAGAACATTCACTGACCAAGATCTATCAAGAACATTCACTTACCAAAATCTATCAAGAACATCCACTGACCAAGACCTATCAAGAACATTCACTGACCGAGACCTATCAAGAACATTCACTGACCAAGATCTATCAAGAACATTCACTGACCAAGACATATTAAGAACATTCATTGACTAAGACCTATCAAGAACATTCACTGACCAAGACCTATCAAGAAAATTTCACAGTGAGCTTTTGTGATCGCCTTTAGTTCGTTGTGAGTCGTCAACATTTACCTTTTTTTTACACTTTAGAAGCCACATTTATTGTCCAATCTTTATGAAACTTGGCCAGAACACATGTCCCAATGATATCATGAACAAGTTGTAAAATGGTTTCGGGTGGTTGAAAAAATGGCCGAAAGGGAGCGAGGCAGTTTTCCTTATATGGAATTAACTAAAAACTTGTTAACACTCAAGAAGTCACATTTATTGGCCCATCTTCATGAAACTTGGTGAGAACATTTGTCCCGATGAACTCGAGAAAATGGGTCACGTAAATTCAAAAGCTGGGTCACTAGGTCAAATTAAAAAAACATGTTAATACTCGTTTTTTTGTCCAATCTTGATAAATCAGCTAACAATTTTTCAGAATACAGTGCTCCAGTTAAGGTTTTGTGAAATTCTTAAATTACTACCAGATTTTCAAAAAGAATTCTTAACTCTGAAATTTTATTCTTAACGTTACTACTAAGTTTTGGAAAATAATTCTTATTTTTTCTAAAAGACCTAAAAATAAATAATAATGGTTATTTTCATGCAAAAAAAATCAAAATAAACATACTAGCAACTTTATTTATGCGAGTTCAACAGTGTCTTTTCAGTATTATACAATGTTATTTTTCAAATACCTTCATATGCCCAAACTGTGCTTAGATTGTATGCCTTAGATGAATTTTTACATATTTCACAATTAAAACGGATCTCCCCATCAATCTTTTCAACGATTAGCCACGGGACTTGTCCCTTCCACTCGTTCAATGTTTTTTTTGTGTTTAAGTTTGGTCCCGTCGTGTCGCGTTTTTGTTTAGCTTTTCTGACTGTGTCGGCAACTGAACAAACAACATCGTATAAGATCTTTTCTATAATGTCTTTCTTAACATTTAACTTCGGCTTACTTTGCGTACAATATGTTAAAAGCGTGTTTTTGGACGCTTTGCATTTTTTAGGACATTCTCTGGGCGCCGCCATTTTTTTTGCCAGATAGACTGTAAACGCCGCTTTTATTGGAAAAATGCGCTTTGTTATACAAACCTGATATCCATTCTATATAAGCACCGCAAAGATCTTTAATACGCAAAAAGAACTCAATAAAAATCGATACGATCCGATGTAAAAATAATATTCGTAACTTGATTTTGAAATTCTTAATGGTATGACAAGATTTTAAAATAAATACGTAACGGACTTGAAAATAATTCGTAATTACGAAAATACGACCCTTATCTGGAGCTCTGGAATAGGCTGGTTCCTACGGGTCTCAGGTTAGCGCCTCAGGCCCTCTTGTTTCTAGTTTGAATGGAGGTATGGTGCTGTAATTGTGTTTAAAGGTAGCTTAAACGTAGACCTACAGTGGGATTTGGGGCCAATTGGGTCAAGGTTAGTGTTACTTAAAATGGAACAAGATCTGGCAGAGGACAGCAGGTTAAAATTTTCTTGTAATTGTCATAGTTTCTGGCATTTTTTCCTTAACCAAACTGTATAGTAATAAAAAAGTTACTTGTATTTGCAAAATATTTTATGAGACACATTCAACTTGATTTTTATTGGAAACCATTTTTCTTTATTTTCTAACAGTGACCTAGAATGTTGACCTTGGCAAAATGTGTCCCATATGCAAGCAAAAATGAAGTAGTTGTACAATTTACATGTATATATACATTGATCACAATGGCTCTTTCTATGTGATATTACACCAAGTGCCTATATGCAGTAACAGTGACCTTGATCATACACATGTGAAGAGCAATACATTAACATATTAAGGAATCTATGTATTTTGTTTCATTACAATTGCACTTTTTTTTTCAAGTAGCTTATCAATAAACTTTAACCTATTTTATGGCGATGCTGAGGCAAGTCGAACTGCTTGCATTTCTTTCAAAAAGTTGAGTAAAAAGTGGTTTCCACCCAATAACTTTAGATAAGATATGCTGTAAATATGTGTGTAGGTAGCTTAGTATATACATGAAACTTGCTTTCAAACTTAGTTATAATCAATTAAATTAATTAGTAAAGAGTTAAAATTCTTGTTTCTTGGCAAGGTCACATTTCTCGTTTTAATTTATAAATTTTCTGCTTTTACATACTCTTTTTAACTACACTAGGTATTCAAATTTGTCTTCGTTGTAATTATATCTTGTTGACTGACAGAAAATGTACATTATACTATTAAAATGGAGAAAGTCATATTTTGGGACTTATGAACTGACAGCAATTTTAATTGCAGTTTATAGGAAAACCTCAGTTAAAAAGCAAGTGTATATCATGATACATGTATTGAATACTTTCTTGATGTATATCTTGGTAGAAACTCTCCTTTGACCGGAACTTGGGCCACTTGTTAATTTGTTTGAAAACAATTTCAAAGGAAGATACAAGAGCTATTCAACCATGCATTCGGCTTCAAAGAGATTTCTCAGAGTCATGGGAACAACTTTTAATGTGTTATGTATATTTCTCTTACTGTAAAACAGCCATGTTCCATCAACAAGATGTATTCTTCAATAATTACATTTGAGAGGTTCCATCAGTTCCACTGATATCACGGTATGTTTGTATGTAAATGCTGTGACCAAGTAAATTAAACATAAAGATACTCGATGTACACTATTCCTTCTGCACGTATCAATAAATTATATATATCATAAACATTATTAAATTTTTGTAATTAAAAAATTATCTTAGTGATTTAAAACTTATAATCATTCATTGCAAAAGCTTCAAAATTATTTCCATGCTGTAACTCATTCACTAAGGCATTAATAAAATAGTGTGGAAAACCCATAGACTACACATAACATTATCAAAATCAATATAACTTAAACAAAAACAGATCAGTTTTAATAAAAATTAATGTTATTTTATCTGGATTCTTATTGACGATGTCACCGTCAATATGACTATGAGTTAAATCCATTCCCGTATGAAACCTGCTACAACAGTTCAGACGTCTCGTTTTGCTGTAAAATCTCTGCAAACTCTGTTCCACGGCATGATTGGAGATGATTTACAAATGCCTTTTGTGTGTTGAACCAACGGACACATTTACTGCATGTCAGGAGTCGCCCAGCATGCAATCTTTGCTTGTGTCTCTGAAAACGCTTGTGTGATGATAGCACTTCCCCACATTGATCACATTGATAACTGTTGCTATGGCAGTGCTTCATGTGGTCAGACAGACGATCTGAATTCTTAAACTTTTTTTTACAGTTTTCGCATTTGTGCTGATGGATTGTGTGGAAGTTCAAAACGTGTTGATCCAGGCACTGTTTATTCTTCAACACAATACCACAAGAATGGCACATCAGTCTTGATTTTGCTTCTTGACTTAATCTTTCTGTATCAGTTGCAGTTTCAGAGGTTTTTGACAGAGAAACTGTATCCAATGGTGAAACCGTAAATCTATTGAGAATATTGAGCTGCTGCTCAATACTAAAATGAGTCAGCCGGTGAACGTTCAAGTCGTTTTCAAGCATGAACTTGTCATCACAAATACTGCACATAAAAGAGCCTTCCGAATTGAACTCATGAGAATGTTTCTGCTTCATATGCAATCGCAGCTTTGAGTTGTTTATATAACTGTTTGGACAAAAGGAACATTTGAAAGGAAAATCTTTGTCGTGCAATTGCTTATGTGTTTTCAGATGTCCATGTTGTCGGAAAGACTTTCCGCAAACCGAACAAGTGAAAGGTTTTTCACCGGTGTGAGTACGACTGTGGATCTTTAACACTCGTAGATTAGCAAAACCTCTTCCACATACCTGGCAATGGAACGTCCTCTCAGCATTGGGAAGATGCACGTTCATGTGATACTGAAGCTCGCAGTACTTTCGGAAAGTTTTCCCACAAACATCGCATCGAGCTGTTTTCATTTGACTCTTCGGTGTCTGCCTGTTTGGACGTCGTCCATTTACAATACATTCAGTTGTTTTGCCATTATTCTGATTTCTATCTTGCTGTGACAGAATGTAAATCTCATTTGTGACAGCATTTAAATCTGTTTCTAAATCATCCTGATTATCTTCATTAACTGCCACTACTGTCGTCTTTTCTTGAGTCTGTAGCGCAAAAGGAATTTCTTCAACATATTCACCATCCAGGTCTCCATTTATTTCAACAAGATCTTGTTGATCATTACAGTACTTCACATTCTCTGGAAGGCTCTTATTGCTGTGGCTAGCAGAGCGACAAGATAATTCTGAAGGGATTTCAGCAGTGTTCTGTGAATCTTCCATGATTGACCCATCCACAACAGTCACCGTTTCTCCCCTAATTTCCTGTACTCTTTGAATACCTGTGTTATTTTCCCAATGCTCCTCTGTCAATTCAACAGGGTAAACTGACCCATCCATTATGACTATTTCTTCCAACCGATTTTTTGTTTGCAAACGTAATGGAACAGTGTCTCTCTCCTCTCTATCTGTCACATTTTCTTCAAAGTCTTTTTTCATGTCTTGTAAAACAATATTTGTACTTTCTTCTTCCATCAAACAAAGATCTTTATAACTGCTCTCTTTCACAATATTTTCATGTGCAAAGCCTTTGTCTATGAAACTGTTTGAGTTTACATGGTATTGTTTAGGCATATCATCTGTTTGTACGTCATGTTCGTCAATCTTGTTGTCCTCCTGTCTCGTTACAAAATCTGCCTCGTAAACCTGATCAGCAGATATTATATCATACATAGCAAGTAGATCTTCTTTGCTTTGAACATGGGATCCATCAGTGCTTTTCCCTTGTTTACCATGTTGGTAATTCATATGGACGTACAGTGCTTTAAAATCTTCAAAATTTAGTTCACACTGACTGCATTTATAGGTGTCATTCACATGTATTTGAATATGTTTTACAGCCAAATCTGCATCACATTGAGTCTGACCACAAAACTTGCAAGTAAAACCAACATTTGTTGTATCATTTTGTTCCTTCATGCAATCCATGAAATGTGAAACCAGGTTTACCACGCCATCAAACTTCATTGAGCAGGGTTTAGACGGACAAGGGAACGTACAAGAGGCGTGAACATTGGCATGTTTTATCCAGGGGGATCTCTGCTTAAAGCTCTTGTCACAGATATGGCAGAAAAAACCTGACATGCCATGGGTTCGCAGATGGTCCTTTACATGACCAACCTGTCTGAAAGTCTTTGAGCACAGACGACACCTGTAGGGTCGAAAATCAGAATGAGACCGCTTATGGATCTCAAAGGCTTTTTTGTGGATGAATCCTTTGTTACAGACATTGCAATGGAGTGGATTTTCATTTCGGATCAAATGCATTCTGTTGATGTGTGTATTTAAGAGCTTCTTTGTCCTATACCGACTACAGCAAAGCTTACACTTGAAGGGTTTACCAGAAGAATGGTGAAACTCTTTTTCCGTATGATCATTGAGGACTTTCTTCCTTTCCGCTAACTCCGTCGGGGCAGGAATCTTGTTTATGGAGTACTTTGTCATGCCCTGGCACTTGTGAGTTGGCATGTTGGATAGGCGAATGTTTTGAAGGCAGTTTCCGCATTTCACAAGGTCCGAGTTGTGGATGTTTTGGCGATGCAGCTTGAGATTGGCCTGGGACTTTAAACATGCTCCACACTCCTCGCACATGAATGATCTGCCTGAGTCCTTCTGACTTATTCGGCTGGAAAAAAAATTCATTACTGTTATACCAATATTATTCATAGGATTGTCTTGGATTTTTGCAATTCCTCTAAACCACACAATCAAATGTTCAAGTCCAAAGTCTAATATCAGACAATATAAAAAAAATGCAAATTAAAGATAATGTTAATGCCAGATTTTATGAATCCAGGCAAAGAAAACTTTAGTATTTTAAGCGTTTTCAACATCTTGATGTAAAATCAGCATTAAATGGATAACATATTTTGAACGGTCTAGTCTTATCAAAGCTTTCCAATGATTAAAAGACATGTTTACATTTCGACAGAATTTTTCATCTTAAAAAAATATTGTGTATTCCTTAAACAAAGGACTTGTAAACATATCAAAGATTTTAAATAAGATTTGTGAAATAAGATTTGTGAAATTAAGTATTAAATCTTGGTGTTAAGTATTTATGCTTAATTATTGACAATTGTATCATATTGATTCATAATGCAAATACATGTACCCTATAATGCTTATAAAATCTTGTAGTGCTAGCATTTACTACTACTTGAACATTGTACTGTAATGTGTAGCGGTGCTCCAGCTAGGCCTAAATTGAAGGGCGCCCTGCCCTGCCCCACCGAACCTGCCCTTCTTAGAGCCCCCTCCCTTGCCCTTTAATTTTTTATTTTATTTACATAATATGATTATTAATAAATCTCTTATTAAATTGTAATTAATTTATTCCTCCTTATAGACATATTTGAATGGTTTAATAATAATGGGAATAATAGATTCTATCAATTATTAATAATATATAAATTAACATGTAACAGGAAGCATTCCAGAAATGCCAGCGCGCTCAAAAGTGCCCTTTTGATAAAATACTGCGCGTGGAAAGTGCCCTTTTGACAAAAAAGCCCCCCTGCCCTTTTCAAATCCTACCTGGAGCACTGGTATAGCAATCCTTAATATGTTTACTTGATGGTTCCCTTGGTTACAAACTTGCATACCTTTTGGGGCTGGATTGAAGGTCAACCTGTCTGTTGATTCTATTCAGACAACGAACTTTCGTCTCAATTTGGCTGATAGCCCCAGGGCTTCTGGACATATTTGGACACTGTCCACATGGGAAGGTCTCAGAGTGTGCTTTCTTGTTACCTTCCTTCGACTGAATTGGTGAACAAATAATGCCTACTGATATGTCCATTCTATAACCAGTTGCCATGATGTCTTCAAGCTCTTTCATTTCATCCTTATCATCAATATCTTCTTCATCCATTACACTACATGTATCATTGGAAGAAAATTCTTCAATCTCCCCTGTGTTAATTTTTCTACCACCAACATGCGTTCGCTCATCCTTTATCACATGTTTGTCTTGCTTGTTTATAGTGTCCTCTGTGTTTAGTTTGTCATTTACTTCACACAACAATTGTCTTTTCTCATTAATGCCTAGATCACTATCCCCAATTGAATTTTGAGCACTGCCATTCACATCTGTGTTTTGCTTGGTCAGCTGATCACCAAGAACTTTTGCTTTCCTGATTTCAGATTCAGTTTTGACAACCATTTCTGTTCTGCTGGAATGGAGGTCTGCTTTTGAATACTCTACAAAGTCTTCATATTGTTTCAACTTTCTTTCCCTTGCACTTCTTCGTAATGGTAAAACCGTTACTGTGCCTTGTGTCTGCATATCACTTTGATGGTCTCCCGTTGAAGAAATTTTCTAGCTCCAAACTAAAGATGTTTAATATATTATTCTTTACGTAATTCAAAATAGCAAAATTCAGCATGAACTCCTTTTTTTGCATCTAGTATCATTATTATGAAAGAATGAAAGATATTGCTCTCAAGTTCACTTCTTATGATTTGCTTCACAGTTCCAAAGAAGGGTTAATATCCAGGTGCCCCTACTTGCAGTTCCTTTTTTTTCATTATACATATGTTTAAAACTTGTCAACAACTTGGCAGCTACTATCAGTTTACTGAATCTACAAAATAAGAATGTTCTGTTTAAATCAAATATAAATACAAGAAAAACTAGAGCTTTGTCACAGACGTGACGTATACCCCCACATGCTGCATTGACACAGAATATTCTGCATGCTGTTTTCACAAAACAAGAGATTGCTAATCTATGGCGATTTTTAAGAATTATTATGCCATTATCATTTATGGCCATTTTGACCTTTGAACTCTTGAATTATTTCGCATGACACCCAGTTCAATGAATGTGAACAAAATTAATGTACAGATTCATTTTAAAATCTCACAATGAATGACATACTTATGGCCCAGACAAGCTCATTTATGGCCATTTTGACCTTTGAACTCCAAGTGTGACCTTGACCTTGGAGATATCAACATAATTCTTTCGCATGACTCTATCCAATTATTGTGAACAAATGTACTAAGTAATTTTAAAATCTCAAAATGAATGACATAGTTATGGCTCAGACAAAATCATTTATGGCCATTTTTTACCTTTGAACTCAAAGTGTGACCTTGACCTTGGAGATACTGATGTAATTCTTTCGCATGACACACCGTGACGACTAATGATGGTAAACTAATGTGCCAAATGATTTTAAAATCTCACAATGAACGACATAGTTATGGCCTGATCAAGCTCATTTATGGCCATTTTTTGACTTTTGAACTCAGAGTGTGACCCTGACCTTGGAGATATCGAGTGATTCTTTAGCATGACACACCATCCAATGATGGTGAACAAATGATTTTAAAATCTCACAATGAACGACATAGTTATGGCCCGGACAAGCTCATTTATGGCCATTTTTGACCTTTGAACTGAAAGTGTGACCTTGACCTTGGAGATATCGACGTAATTCTTTAGCATGACACACCGTCCAATGCTGGTGAACAAATGTGCCAAATGATTTTTAAAGTCTCACAATAAATAACAAAATTATGGCCTAGACAAGTTCATTTATGGGCAACTCCAAGTGCGACCCTGACCTTGGAGATATCGAAGTACTTCTTTCGCATGACACAGCGTCCCATGATGGTGAACAAATGTACCAATTCATTTTAAAATGTAACCATAAATGACAAAGTTATGGTCTGACAAACCTTCAGTTTTAAACCCACAAAGTGACCATGTGACCAAGTTTTTGACCCAGCAAGACCCACATTCAAACTTGACCGAGACATCATCTAGATACAACTTCTGACCAAGTTTGGTGAAGATCAGATGAAATTTTTGGGACTGACTGACCGACAGACAGACCAACCAACAAAGTGACTCCTATATAGACCCAATCACCAATGGTATAAATGGGGGTATAATAAAACATTTGTATGCACTTACATACAGGTCCAAACATAAGAGTTCCAAATAGGCTTCAGTCCTGGTAACCCTAAGGTAAGGTGCGTGTTTAATGGCAATGTTCTGTCCTTGGGGCCATTCAACTATTGATTTAGGTCTTTTTTATATTCAAAATTAACTATGATTAAAAAAAATCACAAATTCAATAACTGATCAATTAATACATGAAAAATAAAAATTAATTAGCTGTGGTTTTTTAATGTGTTTGTCTTCCAACTTGCTAAAAGTTTATAATTATGCAAGTAACTGATTTCAAATGACATCGTATTGCATTAGCCATGAAGTGTAATTGGGTAAGTAGGGGGTAACATAGAACATTATGTAATGGTTATGGGGTAAGTAGGGCTCGATTGGTCATTGTCGGCTTGGATACTACTACTTACATGTACCCCCATCGATATTAGACTGACTGAGTTGTATTCCCGCCTTAAATCGGATGTCGTAAAACGCCTTACTGATTACCGAAAACAATGTTGTTTATCATAAACAAACTTCTCTTGTTAAAAAAAATGCATCAACATACTTTTAAGTATGAGTTCCGATTATATAGAGGCCATTTAACAGAAAATTGACATATCACTGATATCAGTGAACATAATTAATTTTTTTTAAAGCAGAATGACCAATTTAGCATAAAATTCCTGGGTATGCATGCCTTTTTCTGCCTATCTCACGGGTCCGATAGTCGGACCCATTCCCAATGCCTAATATGCATATTTTTTCCCAATTCTCAAAAAAAAAAAATTCCCAATTTTTTGTTTTTTTTTAGAAAGAAGTGTCTTATGACTTATGATTATTGGACTCTATATCTCAATATTATTTTGTAAACAACCTAAAAAATATATAACCATAATTTATATGAATTTTATCCAAAATGACTGGAAAACTCCCTGCCCAAATAATGCTTTTGTCGATGAAAATTATTCCCAATTTGGAAGATTTCCCGACTCGAAAAATCCCAATTTTGCTAGGTACTTTTCCCCAAAATAGACAGAAAAGGCCTGGTATGTTCAAGTATATTTACAGTACCTTGGGTACATTTAAGTAAACTTTAGAGTACACGGGGTACATGTTAGTAGTACCTGAGCCGACAATGACCAATCGATAGTAAGTATGGGGTAACATAGAACACTAATCCTGAGTTCAAACCATTAACGTGTCACCAATTGATAAGTTATTTAGAGAGAATCAATGTTCTGGTTATTTTCCAGAGGTAAAAAAAACTTGTCTTTATTATATATTGATTAAGTTACTGTATTGTTGCATTGTATGTATCATGAGAAATCTATCTATCTATATATACTGTCTAACTCCCCTTTCGGGTATTATCGACAGGTGCAATATAGGTCTATGTCTATCATTTCTCATGATACATACAATGCCAAGTATAAAACCATGCCTATGGGATAGTGTGCACGTCATTATGTGAGAAAGTATCTTTTAAGTGATTGTTTGTGCAGCATTTTAATGCATTTTGTTTCTTTAACGATAAGATATGTAAGTTTTATGTGCTCATTAACTTAGAATGCCTTCGTAAGTTATAATAAGCAGTTGACAAACTTATTATTTCTCCCAGATAAACTCGTTATTATTAGTAGACTGTAACCCTAATAAAAGGTTTGTTCGGTCCGTAGATCCGACAGTTATATTCAAATTACATCATACACTATAATGAACAATAAGCTTTAACTAAAACCTACCTTGATTTAAGCTGAAAATATCTTCTATTGTCCCGCATCAAAAATACATCATTAGTTAAACGCACCGACGAGACCTCCAAATAGGGTCTACGAGTTTGGTTAGCCTTATTTGTAAAGAGTTAGACACTCGCTCATACAAAATGACAAGAGTTAGGAGCATTGTCGCAAAGGATGTCGCAAAGTCGTTTGCATTGAACATCTGAGTCCAAAAATGACAAGAGTTAGAAAAAAATTGCTTTAATAGTGTTTCACGGTGCAAGCAGTCAATAAACCTTAATTTATTCACAAGAAAAATGACAAGAGTTAGATAGAAACACGTGCTTTAACTGTGTTTTCGGTCACGAGCGGTCAATATACTTTATATATTTACACGCAAAATGACAAGAGTTAGAAAAAGTCCTGTCGTTTTCATTGAACATCTGAATCCAAAAATGACAAGAGTTAGAAAAAATTGCTTTAATAGTGTTTCACGGTTCAAGCAGTCAACAAACCTAAATTTATTCACAAGAAAAATGACAAGAGTTAGAAAGAAACACGTGCTTTAACTGTGTTTTAGGTCACGAGGGGTTAATATACTTTATATATTTACATGCAAAATGACAAGAGTTAGAAAAAAAACCTGTCTTTTGCATTGAACGTCTGAGTCCAAAAATGACAAGAGTTAGAAAAAATTGCTTTAATAGTGTTTCACGTGAGTCCAAAATGACAAGATTTAGAAAAAATTGCTTTAGATAGAAACACTTGCTTTAACTGTGTTTTTTCGGTCACGAGCGGTCAATATACTATATATATTTACACGCAAAATGACAAGAGTTAGAAATATCCTGTCGTTTTCATTGAACATCTGAGTCCAAAAATGACAAGAGTTGGAAAAAATTGCTTTAATAGTGTTTCACGGTGCAAGCAGTCAATTAATAAGCCTTAATTTATTCCCAAGAAAAATGACAAGAGTTAGAAAGAAACACGTGTTTAAACTGTGTTTTCGGTCACGAGCGGTCAATATACTGTATATTTTTACATGCAAAATGACAAGAGTTAGAAAAAAACCTGTCGTTTGCATTGAACATCTGAGTCCAAAAATGACAAGAGTTAGAAAAAATTGCTTTAATAGTGTTTCACGTGAGTCCAAAAATGACAAGAGTTAGAAAAAATTGCTTTAATAGTGTTTCACGGTGCAAGCAGTCAATAAACCTAAATTTATTCACGAGAAAAATGACAAGAGTAAGATAGAAACACGTGCTTTAACTGTGTTTTCGGTCACGAGCGGTCAATATACTTTATATATTTACACGCAAAATGACAAGAGTTAGAAATATCCTGTCGTTTTCATTGAACATATTAGTCCAAAAATGACAAGAGTTAGAAAAAAATTGCTTTAATAGTGTTTCACGGTGCAAGCAGTCAATAAACCTTAATTTATTCACAAGAAAAATGACAAGAGTTAGATAGAAACACGTGCTTTAACTGTGTTTTCGGTCACGAGCGGTCAATATACTTTATATATTTACACGCAAAATGACAAGAGTTAGAAAAAGTCCTGTCGTTTTCATTGAACATCTGAATCCAAAAATGACAAGAGTTAGAAAAAATTGCTTTAATAGTGTTTCACGGTTCAAGCAGTCAACAAACCTAAATTTATTCACAAGAAAAATGACAAGAGTTAGAAAGAAACACGTGCTTTAACTGTGTTTTAGGTCACGAGCGGTTAATATACTTTATATATTTACATGCAAAATGACAAGAGTTAGAAAAAAACCTGTCTTTTGCATTGAACGTCTGAGTCCAAAAATGACAAGAGTTAGAAAAAATTGCTTTAATAGTGTTTCACGTGAGTCCAAAATGACAAGATTTAGAAAAAATTGCTTTAGATAGAAACACTTGCTTTAACTGTGTTTTTTCGGTCACGAGCGGTCAATATACTTTATATATTTACACGCAAAATGACAAGAGTTAGAAATATCCTGTCGTTTTCATTGAACATCTGAGTCCAAAAATGACAAGAGTTGGAAAAAATTGCTTTAATAATGTTTCACGGTGCAAGCAGTCAATAAACCTTAATTTATTCCCAAGAAAAATGACAAGAGTTAGAAAGAAACACGTGTTTTAACTGTGTTTTCGGTCACGAGCGGTCAATATACTGTATATTTTTACATGCAAAATGACAAGAGTTAGAAAAAAACCTGTCGTTTGCATTGAACATCTGAGTCCAAAAATGACAAAGAGTTAGAAAAAATTGCTTTAATAGTGTTTCACGTGAGTCCAAAAATGACAAGAGTTAGAAAAAATTGCTTTAATAGTGTTTCACGGTGCAAGCAGTCAATAAACCTAAATTTATTCACGAGAAAAATGACAAGAGTAAGATAGAAATCGCAGAGGAGCCCAGCTGCTTCTATTGAAAAATTTACAACAAGCCCATAAGCCACATCGCTCATCTAATCACTAATATGGTTTGGAAGATTGTGTTGCTTCTGGTACCTATGTTTCATACCAATTCGTAGCAATCTTGCTAATACAAGAATAAACAAGAAATGTTTGCGAAACGTGTATGCCCCATCGCCAACACCCCCCCCCCCCCAAGGCACAATTAACATATCATAGAAACGTATTAAAATTGGGCATTGTGGCCTTCCACTTCTTGTCTGCTTTTTTTGTACAGCAACGACAATTTTCGTACAGCTATATTAACATGATTGCAAACTTTGTACAGCTTTATCGCCGTGACGGCAAATTCCTAAACAATGGGGGAGACATAATGCGCTTGCCCCGTAAAACAAGCTCTAGATATTTAATTAATAGAAATTATATGCCACTCTCTGTGAAATAACAAATTGCTCACTCTCTACGGAAGCGTTTCCACTCATCACATAACTAACAAAACTAACAACCCACCAGGAAACAATGAGCGCATGGCATGCATCTCTCTCTCATCCATGTCTGTCATGAAATGCTTAGGGCTCCAATTCGGATTATGGTCCTTAATGATCTGAAGGGCCTCTTGCTCAGACACGGAATTCTCCTCTTCTGGAATGAAGCAGGCCACCACCTGGTAGTCGACGTTGGTTTTTACCACCAGGAAGAAAAGTGGCAAATGATACTTGGTGGTCCTGTAGGTAGCATCTAGAAGCGTCATTGTGTTGCCATACCGTTCCAACAGAGTTTTCATACCAAACGACTGGTACACAAACAGGAACTTCTGCCGCAAAATAATTGAAACATCATACTTTAATGTTCATGTTTTATTTGTAACAATACTCCAATTAAAGGGGCCTTTTCACAGATTTTGGCAAGTTTTGAAGTTTGGCATTAAATGCTTTATATTGATAAATGTAAACATTAGATTTTAAAAGCTCCAGTAAAAAATCAAAAATAAAATTTTAAAAAGTATCCCATGGTAGGGCTCGAACCAGTGACCACCGGAATCCTGGAGTAAAAACGCACTAGGTCACTGAGCTATCCTGCCAATCATACATGCGAGGCGTAGTTTATACTTTATATACGCAATCTTCGTAGATTCACAAATTTAAACGACAACAACAAAACAAATTATTCAATCGTTTCGCGTTGCAACGCTTTATAATTTTTAGGTTTTTAAATCGTCAAAAGATGCATAAGTGGCTATATTAGACCGTGTTAAATGTTCAGTAATATTGTTTCCTCACAAATATCATAACTAAAACGAAAATTTGCGAATCTGTAACAACTTTTTTCAATTTTGTCAATTTACCAAACCGTGAAAAGATCCCTTTAACACCTTCAACTGGTTATATTAAGATCGCCGTGGATATGGTGTCCGCACAGGCTAATCTGGGACGACACTTTCCGCTTTCTTTGACTTTTTCGTTTAAAGGAAGTCTCCTGTGAACGAAAATCCAGTCTAGATGGAAAGTCTCGTCCCCGATAAGCCTGTTTTGACTGCACAGGCTATTATGGGACGATAGTATGCATTAAGCCCTATATTCCCATAGCAAGTCTGATATGATGATTTACATTCATTTTAAAGTTCATGAACTTAAAACACAAATTACTGAGAAGTATCTCGGGACGGACATATGCCTCAATTTCAATCAATTAAGGGACCATCTGGACTTGCCAAGCCGAACCCGTCGAACCATCCTCTTGCACCACTGCAGCATGATCAAATATCACTCAATGGTGTAGGAGATGTTGTAAACTGTTGCCTTCAAAAATGTATTTTCGGATCATGAACAACTTCTTTAGTGGACCGGTATGATTGATGATAACTTTTAGGGCTACACCTACGAATCATTCCTATAAAGTTTAAACATATTATTGCTTAAGATCTTTCATGCCAAATTGCTCTTGGCCTCGCTGTGTGTTTTTTTTTAACGTTTTTACTATAAACATATCAGAAAAACACATTTTGCCTCATGCTGGCTCAAATTTTGACACCAGGGCATAATTTGAAAATCTTGGTAGAGATCCACCAGACAAGGTTTCGTGCCCAATATGCTCTAGGCCTTGCGGTTTCAGAGATTTTTTTTAAGTCTTTGGAATATGTTATTTAATTGAAACTTTTTACATACGACGCACAACTGACCGGTCACTTTGTGCTCAGGTGAGCTAAGAATGGTGAATAGGATATAAACAAGAAAAATCTACTAAAAGCATGCATTAGTGTTCGGTGAAATAGTTTATGTTCAGCGCCTGCAATAACGCATATACGAAATGTCTTTTGCAATATGATTACTAAATATATATGGAATGAAACATGTTGGAAAGGAAAGCAAATGTTGAGTTCATTTCTTTTACACGAACAATTTTACGTGAAGATTTTGCAACCAATAAACTACTTCGTTTAATGATATGTAAGGTTCAAACATGTATATAAAAAGTGGCCATTAACACAGATAAAAAAACAATGTGTCCAAAATAATAACGAAATATTAACGCATTCAAACATAAGAGGAATTGCAATTTGCTTCTGCAGACTATATATTATGGTTATTTTTATATACCAAGTAAGTGAATACATTTACTGCTGGCACATCTTCTAAACAATGGATCTTCTTACTTCAGTTACATAAAACAAATAATCCTCCTCATGTGATTATCCTCGTTGCATCCTCCTACTGTAATTATCCTCCTTGCATCCTCATCCTGTGATTATCCTCCTTGCATACCCCTCCTGAGATTATCCTCCTTGCATTCCCCCCTTGTGATTATCCTCCTTGCATCCTCCTCCTGTGATTATCCTCCTTGCATTCTCATCCTGTGATTATCCTCCTTGCATACCCCTCCTGTGATTATCCTCCTTGCATCCTCCTCCTGAAATTATCCTCCTCCTGTGATTATCCTCTTCCTGTGATTATCCTCCTTGCATTCTCATCCTGTGATTATCCTCCTTGCATTCCCCCCTTGTGATTATCCTCCTTGCATCATCCTCCTGTGATTATCCTCCTTGCATCCTCCTCCTGAGATTATCCTCCTTGCATCCTCCTCCTGTGATTATCCTCCTTGCATTCTCATCCTGTGATTATCCTCCTTGCATTCCCCCCTTGTGATTATCCTCCTTGCATCATCCTCCTGTGATTATCCTCCTTGCATCCTCCTCCTGAGATTATCCTCCTTGCATACCCCATCCTGTGATTATCCTCCTTGCATACCCCTCCTGTGATTATCCTCTTCCTGTGATTATCCTCCTTGCATCCTCCTCATGTGATTATCCTCTTCCTGTGATTATCCTCCTTGCATTCTCATCCTGTGATTATCCTCCTTGCATTCTCATCCTGTGATTATCCTCCTTGCATTCCCCTCTTGTGATTATCCTCCTTGCATCCTCCTCCTGAGATTATCCTCCTTGCATCCTCCTCCTGTGATTATCCTCCTTGCATCCTCCTGTGATTATCCTCCTTGCATTTTATATCACCTATTTAGCAGTTGAAACTGAATGTGTAAATCAACAAGTAACAGTGAATCCAAACACAAAACTATAAACTTCATTGTAAACACAGCAAAAATACCTCCGTTTCTCCTTTTTTCCGCAGGAAAACAATATCTCTAGTATTGTCTTGTTTCCATCTATTCAGCTGTTTCAACAGATCAAACACACAATACATGTATGATTACAATATGATGATTACAACAGACTTGCATTTACATAACAGCAGCCACAATTACCTTAGGCTGGTTGTAATGAAGTGCAAATCTGCTTATTGATCACTTCCACATTCACTGAAAATTCAATCTGAACACACACAGAAGTGTTGTTTTCAATGCCGAGTGTGGTACATCATTTTAACAACTTCGGTATTATTAAAAGAAACATTGTAAATGTCTACTGGACAATGTTTTATACCAAATATACATGCTTAAGGCCTTAGGGCTATGGAATTTTTTATTTTTTTCCATTGACATATTGGAAAACCACATTTGCTACAAGGGCGGGACTAATTCTTTCCCCTGGTGCATCATTGGGACTTGGTAGAGGTCCAATAGACAATGTTGATTTCAGTCAGTAACAAAATCCTACACTTACAAAGCCTTCAAGATTTGTTTCATCATCTATGCTTGTCTGTTTTGTTTTCTCTGCGTTTCGCATGTGGTTCCGAATCGTGTTACGATTCGGAAAAAACCTCTTGCTTGTTGGTGCTGGTGTAACATTTTCTGTTTCCAGAACATGACTTCGGAGGCGCCGTTCCATTTCGTCTGTGTCTGACACCCCTTCGTCGACCAATTCATTTATCTTATGAACAAGTCCCCGGTCAATATTTTGACTCAGGCCTGAAGACTGAATATTAAATACAAACCGATAAATATATAAACACAAAGTAACAAAATATTAGTTGCCAACCTTAGACTCTAAGTGTATAGTGCAAGTAGGATGGGGCAAAATTTGATGTTAGGGACATTTGAACAATAATGGTAAAGGTCCACCAGATGGTGTTTCATGCCAACTAGGCATGCTCTAGACCTTGCGGTTTTGGGACACAGCATTTTTACAGTTGGTATTAAGTATATATGGTTATTAAAAAAATTGTATCGGATTACAGATCAGTCCTGGTTCAATGAAATGGGAGCTATGTTTTTTAAATGGACTGGAATCATTTTCAAACTTAACCAATATATAATTAATTATTCAACTTTAATCATTAAACAAACATTTTCACTTGGAATTTTTTTTTTTCCATTGTTTAATGTGTTTACAAGGCATATAGTGATGAAGGACAATGCACGAAGCACAACAGATAAAGATCTCAATCAGATAAGCTCACCATGAGCATTTAAGTGTACAGGTAAGGTTAAAAGGGCAATAAACAAAAATATATATCAACTTACTGAATGCCATTTGCAAGCCTGACACAAATTTGTTAACACACAAGAAACTTTACATTTATATTTAAGTAGCGTCTCAAACAAAAACACAGGGGTTCTTAGGGAGTTCTAGTTCATTAAAATTTGGGCCATACAAAGTTGGTTTAATTAATGTTTTGCCTTCTTATGAGTACTGCCAATCTATATCCATGAACCACATTGTAGTATGCGATATTCCTTACTCATACACAAGTTGGGCAATGCTTTTCTTTCATAATTACAAAACACTAGTTATTAAATAATAAGAACTAATGTCAATTTCAGATGTTTTAAAATATACTTGATGGACAGGAATATTACCAGTAATACAGATTTTGATCACAATGCTTACAATGCCTGTTTCGTGAAACTTGTGCTTTTCCAGGTCTGGAAGACACATGTAGTAGCAGCATGTATACTCTCCTGTTGCAGCAAGGTCAATCAGGGATGCTGCCAGTTCTGCCTTAGTGTTATCCTGTATGGGCTAATATTTACACGAAAACTTTCCTTACACTTTTTTGTTTCTTTTGGAATATTACATTGAGGTAAATCATTCATGCTATTAATTCTTTTGAACTTTTACAATTCAATACATTATTAATTTTAATAATGAAAATTCCACATGTACAAGAATAACTTTAATGTACCTGGAGTAAGACATAACTTTTAAGCCTTTTTATGGCTTGGTAAACATACTTTGAATGCATATTTGTACAAGTTATATTAAAACCACAACTACCAGTAATTTATGTTTTCCTACAAATGTATTTACTATGCAATGCAGATTTGATTGCATCAATGTGTCTTCCATTTGTTAAGTGATGTCAATTTAGATTTGAATTTAAATAAAAAAGATTGTAATTGTTTGCATTAGAGATTTGCATACTTAGAATAGAGGTCTCCTTTTATGTATATTTTCAAAAACTGGATCATTCAATTTATTGTCCAATTTAGACAACAAAGTTTTAATAATAAGTTTCACTTTACAGAAAGTCTTCTAATCAGGCAAGTTTATTTTGTCTAAATTTTCAAATTTCAACAAATTAGTGTTGGCAGCGCAAAATCTCTTGCACACCAGTAAAAAAACATTTTCCGCAGTAGAAGGTTCAGGGACATACATAAACAAACTGATATGATAATTATTCTTCTATTAGCTGAAGAAGTATCCACAATTATCATACGTTTGCATTCAATATTGAGTTAGTGTTGTTTGTTCCATATGTAACACTTTGCCGAAAATGAACAGACATTAAAACATACCTACAAGAGATGTGTTTGTCATAAACACAATGCCCCCTGCTGCGCACCTTTGATTTTTTTTTTTTTTTACCTTTGACCTTGAAAGATGACCTTAACCATTCACCACTCAAGATGTGCAGTACCATGAGATACACATGCATGGCAAATATCAAGTTGCTATGATCAACATTGCAAAAAAAATCCACATTTTGAAACCTGAATGCAAAGTGTGACGTAATTTCAGAAGGACAGACAGAGAGTGCTATCACTATGCTCACCTTGGGTGCCCAAAAAAAAGCCATGTAAAATTTACAAATGCGCAATTAACAAATGTTAGTATTCCGAACAGATACATACATGACTGGCAGGAAGCATAACTCCTTCTTTAATTAGCACCTTTGCTGGGCATCCCAATTTCTTCGTTTGCTGAGCACGGACACGCCCACCTTTGCTATATCCATGTTCCTTAAATCATGAAAAAAGATGGTAAGGATGGCCATATATCGCTCACATGACCTGCGTTTTTTTACAGGATGGAACTACTATGAAATCAACAGAAGTCAACACAACATTTTATCAACAAAATAGCTTTAAGTGTGATATTTTACCAACAGCAATGTATGGCATTTTAATTATTAGCATTTAAAAGGACTTTTGAACATTTGTAAGATTTTTTTCATTCTTTGGGCCCTTTGTTGGTAAAGGTTAACTAGATGATGCTTCATGCCTTCATGCCAAATAACTATGGTCAAGCCATTCTCATTTCGCAGTAAAATATGTGTTTTTTTTTAAGTTTTAACACTATACAAATGAGAATAATTAAAAAGAATCTTGGTATAGGTCAACTTGACTATCTTCCATAACATATATCTATGTTTAAGGTTTCCGAGATTTTTTTAACGTTTTTACAATATACATATATGGTAAACACATTGGCCCACAGGTCTGGAGTAGAGGAACACTAGACAATGATTAACCGGTATGCCAAATATACTAATATTTATGCTCTAGACATTGTGGTTAAAGAACAGAAAAATTTCTAAGTATTACCACAAACATATATAAACGGAAGGACGGATGGACAGACGGACAATGCCAAAACAATATCAATCTGCCTTCACAGGGGGGATAATAAAAAAAGGTGCTTCATGGAAATCTTAATATATTTGCACAACTTTGCTTCAGCTTATGTCGATAGTACAATACCTTTGGAGTTCTTGCATTATTGTTTGGTCTGTAATTTTTGCCATGATGACAAAAATACACCTTTAATCCAAGGCTGATAAACGGTTTGCCATTCAGCCACTGGACCCTTTTGTTGTTGACAATATTTGAGCCTGATTCAATAACAAACAAGAACATATAAATAAATTGATTGTTTCTACTATTACCATACGTTTGCTACATAACAAGCTATTACATGTACCTACTTAATGAAAAGGTTTGTTTATGTCTATAACTGATGTTCTAGTTAAGAGTAAGGGTGTCACGTTTACAAATTTTTCTAAACGTTAAAACGAAATGAAATAAACGAAACGTTACAGTTTAAACAGTATCCCTATGTCCGTTTTAAAATCATCACGCATCAGTGCCATCACTTCTTCAAACTGAAAGTAGTACTTATTTCCGGAAATTATATTTAGTGCATATCCCATTCGCACATGATGTAATACTAAAACCAACTGTTCTCATCGTTGTCTAACCAATGGGTTACAATTTGTCTACTTACATTTGTACATGCCGTAATATTTTGACACGAATGTGAATTATTAACCAACATTCCTTAAACAAGAGTAAACCAGTTTTAAACGCGCGTTGAATGTTCAAGAGGATTCGGGGCATTCTCATGCAACAAAAGCCGGGAATTTCATGATGATGCTCGTTAAATATTCAAGAGGTCTAGTCTGTACATGGTGTATTGTTATGCTTACGGTATTGTGAATAAGGGCCATCTGGCGCACTGGATACATATAGTTTTTAATACGAGTCTTTTTCAGCAGCGAGGGCCCTCTCTACACTTTGGGGGATTGGGGCCGGGGCCCTTAGAGGGCGGAATTTTGCGTCGTTTTGGGCGAACATGGAGTTTTAGAAGATCTTTGCATCAACAATTGAGCACTTAAAATTGCGATATTCTAATATGATTTATATAGTAGCACCATACCAGCAGGCAACATAGGTATAAGATTTAAAAAAAAATGGAGGGGGGATTTATAGCCGAAATAGGGGAAAAAAGTATACTTTTTTCATGGGGGAAGCCGCCGATATTCGGCAGTAAAAAATGCCAAACGAGGGCCCTGGCAGCTGTTAAAAAGCTTTGAAACGTCACAACGTAATGAACTAAAACGAATTTTATTGGTATTGACTGGCTTTTAGAGGTTTACTGTTTTTGTAAAGGTTTTTGAGCAAAACACGAAACGCGGCTGTTCAAACGTTTAAACGTGACACCCTTAGTTAAGAGCAGTAATGTTTTGATAAAGTAAATAAGTGGCAATAACAAAAAAAGGAAACGATATATATGTTTCTTCTAACTCTTGTCATTTTTAATATGAATATATAAAGCATATTGAAGGCTGGTGACCTAAAATACAAATAAAGCATGTGATTTTTCTTACTCTTGTCATTTTGCATGCGAATAAATTAAGCAGTGCTCACGCTGCTGCCAGACATTATCGCCAATGGCGATTATTTTATCCAACTGGCTATTATTTCTTAAAGTTGTCTAGAAAAAATGGCGATTATTTTATCCGCCTAAACAGCAAAAAACAAATTGCCTCTAAATGTTGTCCGAAAAATGCGAAACGCCTGCAAATCTGGCCATCAAACAGGAAATATCGATGACGAGATTACCTGTGTACACACTCGACACTGTGTATTGTCATACACGCGTCAATAACTTCTGCCACATTGTGGCCTAGAGCGTTTTTCTCAATCAGTATCCGACAGCAGTGATATATTTCGGAAAAAACATTTTTAATCTCCCCGTGCTTTACCAATTATCGGTTACTGTTAGATTTTTGTTAATTTTGCGCCAATTATTAATTAATCGTCATCAAATCGCCGCTTTAAATTGTCGGCTGGTTTTATTTTGCACGCCGTTTTTTTCTGCAATTAGATAATGTTGAACATTTCTTGATGAAATAATTATTTAATCACCATCAACTAATTATCCCCGTAATTACCGCTGTTTGTCGTCTGCTTTAACATAATGATTTCAATTTTTAACCAGGTAACCTGGTTTTCCCAATTCAAAGGGACCCGGCATATGCCATGGCCAGCTAATTTTAACGAAAACACGTGTTTGCAATTACACTGAGGTGGTGTATTTTAACTCACGCGCTGTGACGTTTATTGATGTAAACATGATCGGCATCGCGAAAGTGTTATTTTTGGAATAAATCATTTACAATTGATATTGGCCTCTGCCTACAATATTGCGACCGATGGCAAACGTCGTATTAAGAGATAAAGTAGTCGAACGATATGCACATGTGAGATTATGCATATTAATATTTCATATTATGCATATTTCATGTGCAAAACGCGTACAATTTTTCGGATTACCGTTTTCGGATACTGTATTTTTTTCGTCGATTATGATTTATTTTCGAAGTTCATAATAGCAAAAATAGAATGACAAATACACATGCGGTGATACGGAAGGTGTGGTTTATAATATTTCAAGTTGTATTCACCAAAATTTGCAATTGGAAAAACTAAAAAAAATTGTGTAATTAGTAAGGGCTCTGGGTGGGTTGGGGCCTCTGCCCTTAATTCTTATGTGTAAGTAACTGTAGCTGAGATCTGGTTTGTTAAGTCACACCCACAACATTGCCTTCAGTACCGTTTTGCGGAAAAGTCCGCATATGTTTTGGCTATTATTTTTTAAGGAAAAAAATTATGGCTATTATTTTCTGAAGGCCAGAGTGAGCACTGAATTAAGTATATTGACTTTCCCAAGACCCAACCTGCCCCCCCTTTATCCCAGGGGTTCCAGATTGTTAAATGTACACATATTGGGGATGGTTTGACTTTTCAACAAGGAATATTGACGAAATACACAGTTTGAAAAAATAACCTGTGTTAATGTAATATATAAACACAAGGTATAAAACGCACTATGTGCCTATTGACGAAAGATTGAGGAACACTGGACAAGACCATTTTCATCGTCATGCCTCTTTATAATACCTATACGAGATTTTTTAACTGCGTATTTTTGTCATTATTTGTTGTTGAAAAGTCAAACCAAACACAATAGGTGTACATTTAACAATCTGGAAACCAAGGGGTAAGCTGGGGTGGGGGGTAGGGTCCTGGGGAAGGTTGGGTGGGGCAATTCATTACACTGCTGTTTTATCAGTGAATTATGCAATATTCTATCTTAATATCCGCAGTATTTTGATAAAGTATTAATATTAATAGGATTTCTGTATATCTACACACCGATTTAAACACACTTAACGCACATGGTTAAACTAACCCTAATCATTTTTCATATTAATAATGTATTTTGACTGCTGGTGACCTACCGGTACTTCTTTTGCCAAAGCCTTTGCTGCTGTAACCCACAGTATACCTCGTATTTGTTTGTATTTCGTGGTCACGAAGGCTTTTTATGCATTCTTCAAGTGACCCAAAAAGCACGGTCTCGTCCTCGGCCATTTTGTAGTGGAACAGTTTTCGGTAACTCGCAAGACAGAGAACGATTTGTGGACTCTTGTCATCTACCGTTCTAACTCTTTAGGTTACATTACACTAAATCATTGTGTATCCCTCCGTGGTCCATTCGAAAGTAGTGCCTATTTCTAAAGAGTTCCTTTTCTCTTCTTGAATATAAGCCATTTAACAATGTGAGACATGACTTTTGTGGTTATTTGTAATATCCTGTATGTGTCTGGAGTACTTTGATGCCTTGGATTGGAAGCTAACTTAAAAGATGAACTTTTGAGGGTGTGTTTTCTATTGTGTGGGGCTTTTGTCGAAATTAGGATTCCGAAACACGTTTTTCTACGGTGGGTTCATTCGACAGCGATTTACTTTCTTAGAAGTTGCGAGACGGTATGTTTTTGATTGCAATTATTGGAAGATGACAGATCCATCTTTAAAATGATACCAGGTTCGGAAAAATTGATACGTCGGAAAGGCAAGAAAAATGCTGTGAAAGTTGTCAGTTTTATAATGGGACCCTATGGGAATCGGAATTAGTGTAATATAACCTTAAAAAAGCACATTTACTGCAATGTCAAGGTCACATGGATTCGTCTGCAAGCGAGACAAGTAGAAAATGAATTTTAATGAATGTTTTGATGATTTGGGTGCTAAAATAGATGAGAGGTGTCAATATTTTGGTCCAAATGGATGTTTTAGGTGGTTTTAGACGGTTCTGGATGGGTGGGGGACCTGGTATGGACAAGTAAGGGTAACATTTCCAACAAATCTTAAATGTAAATATTATTATGTCCATAGATTGAAGTTTCAGGTGGAGAGCAAGATGAAAAATATGCAAAATTACATGCATGCAACCCATTTATGCCATTTTCTCTTTGTTTGTAGGCCTGACCGTTTGTCCTTGAGCCGTAGATGGTCAACAATCCGCTAGCTGTCTTGCTCTGACTGGTGCACTGGACATGATTTCAATGTGAGTCATCATACTGATTGTTTAATTAACACATGAATTTCAGTTTGTTCGTTAAAGTACTAACTTAGCTGTGTATTTTTACAGTGGACGTAGTGGTGCGGTGCAGGTGGTAGACTAGGTATTTCCATATATACACTATGTTTACAGAATTGCGGCCAGTGGAGCAACATAGCTGATGAGTTAATAGTACTAGTTCTTCAGACAAATAACTTTATTTTCAACCTATAAAGCATATTTAGCTGTAGGTGGGGCCAATTAGCTGTATGATCTGGCTTTTGTTCTGTTAAGCCCTTAGAGTAATGAATTTCAGAGTGAAGACCATAGCGCCTTTTCCTAGTCAAGTATCGGGCAGCTGTATGTCTTTTTAGAAATGCACATGTCTTTTTAAGCATGTCATTGTGTTTGCTTTTAATAAGATAGGCAATAAACTCATAACCTTTAGACAAATGAGCATCTGTAAATTCAGATTTCACTATTTCAGAGTCAGCCAGACCATGATTGAGCTTAAGGATTGTGCTGCGGATGCAGCCTGTGCAGTTCCGGGAGAAAGTCACTGTCTCGGGCAATGCGGTCTGGTATCAGGTAAGCACTATTGAAAGCCTCACACTTTTGGGGGGTCTGAAGCCTTGTGCTGTCAATGCGATCTGGTTCAAGTACAATAAGAATGCATTCTCAAAGCAGTACTTCATCAGATATGGTTATCTCAAGCTTACAGTTCGCGGGCAGATATGACTTCGATTTGTTCTTGCTAGCAGAACCCCTACAGGCCAAACTATGCGTTAAGCACTACTTTCCACAGCAACCCTTGCAGACAGAAAAACAATACTTAAAATTACTTCTGGCATTTAATTTCTAATTTCCTACATATCTCTTTTGTATGTTTGTTTGCCCTTTTTAACTCTGACATGCCATCTTGCTCACATTGATGGAGCATACCTGTTTTTGTTTAGAGCCAAGTCCCCGGCTGCTCGAGTTTGCCGTGTCAATAATGAGAAAGCCATGGCATGATGTCTCCTCTATGTGTATCCTTATCTCAGTGTTGAACATAATTGCCAGTTTCAGGGGCCTAAACATTTTATTTTATTAAAGGTCTGGATGATCCTTGCCTGACTGCGGGTTTGTGTACACCTCAATCCGACTCTGTGTCCTGAACAGAGGCCGCAGTGGTGCAGCGCTTGTGGACGATCCATCAACATCCTGAAAGGTCAACACTACACCAAGCTGGGAAAATTGATCCTGATAGTCATCCCCAGGTAGTGGAATGAATGTTCACTGAACTACAGAGGAATCACATCCAAATGACTTTCCTGCCACGACATTAGTGTGGCCACTCGCGTAGGAATTCCTTAGCAAACATGCTCTTTTGCATGGTGACTGTGGACATTTTTGCAAAACTTACGCTTTCAACACTGGATTTTAAAGAGAATACTTAATAAAATGTCGCTAACAGGACTTATTTATATGAGAGAGACTATCTGGATGCGCATTAAGTGTCACTTTGTGTCGTAAGCTGTTGAAGGAGCGATTTGCGCCTTTTTAAGTGTTAATTTTGGGTAGCCGGCTTGTATCAGCTTGAAAGCTGAAAATTATGCCTCTCATCATAATAGCATTAATTTTTGTAATTGCAGTGTGTATGTTTAGATTGTAAGTGAAGCTTTTAATAATAATTTTCTTAAAAAACATGATTTTATATGCTGTCAGTGAGTTTTTTATTGAAAAAAGTGCTTAAAATTAAAAAAAAGTCTCCTATTTCATCAAGAAAAGTACACTGATTCACAATCAATACATTTATATGGGCCTTTTGCTGATATATTGGTGAATTTCGCATGCAATGATACCAGTTTTTGCCATGAAAGTTACGCGTAACAATAATTGGAGACGCAAAATCAGCTGTCGTCACTTAGACTAAAAATCATGCATTCCGACTTGACTGCGGCCAATATAGTCACCGCTTTAAATGGCCATTTTAAGGCCTTTACCCCCATCCGAATGCACTGAAATTGCATATTCATTGTGGAAATAGTTGAAATCTCATGTGGAGAAAGTTTGAAAAAGATAGGACAAAGTTGAAATCCCTTAAAGGTTACATTACACTAAATCATTGTGTATCCCTCCGTGGTCCATTCGAAAGTAGTGCCTATTTCTAAAGAGTTCCTTTTCTCTTCTTGAATATAAGCCATTTAACAATGTGAGACATGACTTTTGTGGTTATTTGTAATATCCTGTATGTGTCTGGAGTACTTTGATGCCTTGGATTGGAAGCTAACTTAAAAGATGAACTTTTGAGGGTGTGTTTTCTATTGTGTGGGGCTTTTGTCGAAATTAGGATTCCGAAACACGTTTTTCTACGGTGGGTTCATTCGACAGCGATTTACTTTCTTAGAAGTTGCGAGACGGTATGTTTTTGATTGCAATTATTGGAAGATGACAGATCCATCTTTAAAATGATACCAGGTTCGGAAAAATTGATACGTCGGAAAGGCAAGAAAAATGCTGTGAAAGTTGTCAGTTTTATAATGGGACCCTATGGGAATCGGAATTAGTGTAATATAACCTTAAAAAAGCACATTTACTGCAATGTCAAGGTCACATGGATTCGTCTGCAAGCGAGACAAGTAGAAAATGAATTTTAATGAATGTTTTGATGATTTGGGTGCTAAAATAGATGAGAGGTGTCAATATTTTGGTCCAAATGGATGTTTTAGGTGGTTTTAGACGGTTCTGGATGGGTGGGGGACCTGGTATGGACAAGTAAGGGTAACATTTCCAACAAATCTTAAATGTAAATATTATTATGTCCATAGATTGAAGTTTCAGGTGGAGAGCAAGATGAAAAATATGCAAAATTACATGCATGCAACCCATTTATGCCATTTTCTCTTTGTTTGTAGGCCTGACCGTTTGTCCTTGAGCCGTAGATGGTCAACAATCCGCTAGCTGTCTTGCTCTGACTGGTGCACTGGACATGATTTCAATGTGAGTCATCATACTGATTGTTTAATTAACACATGAATTTCAGTTTGTTCGTTAAAGTACTAACTTAGCTGTGTATTTTTACAGTGGACGTAGTGGTGCGGTGCAGGTGGTAGACTAGGTATTTCCATATATACACTATGTTTACAGAATTGCGGCCAGTGGAGCAACATAGCTGATGAGTTAATAGTACTAGTTCTTCAGACAAATAACTTTATTTTCAACCTATAAAGCATATTTAGCTGTAGGTGGGGCCAATTAGCTGTATGATCTGGCTTTTGTTCTGTTAAGCCCTTAGAGTAATGAATTTCAGAGTGAAGACCATAGCGCCTTTTCCTAGTCAAGTATCGGGCAGCTGTATGTCTTTTTAGAAATGCACATGTCTTTTTAAGCATGTCATTGTGTTTGCTTTTAATAAGATAGGCAATAAACTCATAACCTTTAGACAAATGAGCATCTGTAAATTCAGATTTCACTATTTCAGAGTCAGCCAGACCATGATTGAGCTTAAGGATTGTGCTGCGGATGCAGCCTGTGCAGTTCCGGGAGAAAGTCACTGTCTCGGGCAATGCGGTCTGGTATCAGGTAAGCACTATTGAAAGCCTCACACTTTTGGGGGGTCTGAAGCCTTGTGCTGTCAATGCGATCTGGTTCAAGTACAATAAGAATGCATTCTCAAAGCAGTACTTCATCAGATATGGTTATCTCAAGCTTACAGTTCGCGGGCAGATATGACTTCGATTTGTTCTTGCTAGCAGAACCCCTACAGGCCAAACTATGCGTTAAGCACTACTTTCCACAGCAACCCTTGCAGACAGAAAAACAATACTTAAAATTACTTCTGGCATTTAATTTCTAATTTCCTACATATCTCTTTTGTATGTTTGTTTGCCCTTTTTAACTCTGACATGCCATCTTGCTCACATTGATGGAGCATACCTGTTTTTGTTTAGAGCCAAGTCCCCGGCTGCTCGAGTTTGCCGTGTCAATAATGAGAAAGCCATGGCATGATGTCTCCTCTATGTGTATCCTTATCTCAGTGTTGAACATAATTGCCAGTTTCAGGGGCCTAAACATTTTATTTTATTAAAGGTCTGGATGATCCTTGCCTGACTGCGGGTTTGTGTACACCTCAATCCGACTCTGTGTCCTGAACAGAGGCCGCAGTGGTGCAGCGCTTGTGGACGATCCATCAACATCCTGAAAGGTCAACACTACACCAAGCTGGGAAAATTGATCCTGATAGTCATCCCCAGGTAGTGGAATGAATGTTCACTGAACTACAGAGGAATCACATCCAAATGACTTTCCTGCCACGACATTAGTGTGGCCACTCGCGTAGGAATTCCTTAGCAAACATGCTCTTTTGCATGGTGACTGTGGACATTTTTGCAAAACTTACGCTTTCAACACTGGATTTTAAAGAGAATACTTAATAAAATGTCGCTAACAGGACTTATTTATATGAGAGAGACTATCTGGATGCGCATTAAGTGTCACTTTGTGTCGTAAGCTGTTGAAGGAGCGATTTGCGCCTTTTTAAGTGTTAATTTTGGGTAGCCGGCTTGTATCAGCTTGAAAGCTGAAAATTATGCCTCTCATCATAATAGCATTAATTTTTGTAATTGCAGTGTGTATGTTTAGATTGTAAGTGAAGCTTTTAATAATAATTTTCTTAAAAAACATGATTTTATATGCTGTCAGTGAGTTTTTTATTGAAAAAAGTGCTTAAAATTAAAAAAAAGTCTCCTATTTCATCAAGAAAAGTACACTGATTCACAATCAATACATTTATATGGGCCTTTTGCTGATATATTGGTGAATTTCGCATGCAATGATACCAGTTTTTGCCATGAAAGTTACGCGTAACAATAATTGGAGACGCAAAATCAGCTGTCGTCACTTAGACTAAAAATCATGCATTCCGACTTGACTGCGGCCAATATAGTCACCGCTTTAAATGGCCATTTTAAGGCCTTTACCCCCATCCGAATGCACTGAAATTGCATATTCATTGTGGAAATAGTTGAAATCTCATGTGGAGAAAGTTTGAAAAAGATAGGACAAAGTTGAAATCCCTTAAAGGTTACATTACACTAAATCATTGTGTATCCCTCCGTGGTCCATTCGAAAGTAGTGCCTATTTCTAAAGAGTTCCTTTTCTCTTCTTGAATATAAGCCATTTAACAATGTGAGACATGACTTTTGTGGTTATTTGTAATATCCTGTATGTGTCTGGAGTACTTTGATGCCTTGGATTGGAAGCTAACTTAAAAGATGAACTTTTGAGGGTGTGTTTTCTATTGTGTGGGGCTTTTGTCGAAATTAGGATTCCGAAACACGTTTTTCTACGGTGGGTTCATTCGACAGCGATTTACTTTCTTAGAAGTTGCGAGACGGTATGTTTTTGATTGCAATTATTGGAAGATGACAGATCCATCTTTAAAATGATACCAGGTTCGGAAAAATTGATACGTCGGAAAGGCAAGAAAAATGCTGTGAAAGTTGTCAGTTTTATAATGGGACCCTATGGGAATCGGAATTAGTGTAATATAACCTTAAAAAGCACATTTACTGCAATGTCAAGGTCACATGGATTCGTCTGCAAGCGAGACAAGTAGAAAATGAATTTTAATGAATGTTTTGATGATTTGGGTGCTAAAATAGATGAGAGGTGTCAATATTTTGGTCCAAATGGATGTTTTTAGGTGGTTTTAGACGGTTCTGGATGGGTGGGGGACCTGGTATGGACAAGTAAGGGTAACATTTCCAACAAATCTTAAATGTAAATATTATTATGTCCATAGATTGAAGTTTCAGGTGGAGAGCAAGATGAAAAATATGCAAAATTACATGCATTGCAACCCATTTATGCCATTTTCTCTTTGTTTGTAGGCCTGACCGTTTGTCCTTGAGCCGTAGATGGTCAACAATCCGCTAGCTGTCTTGCTCTGACTGGTGCACTGGACATGATTTCAATGTGAGTCATCATACTGATTGTTTAATTAACACATGAATTTCAGTTTGTTCGTTAAAGTACTAACTTAGCTGTGTATTTTTACAGTGGACGTAGTGGTGCGGTGCAGGTGGTAGACTAGGTATTTCCATATATACACTATGTTTACAGAATTGCGGCCAGTGGAGCAACATAGCTGATGAGTTAATAGTACTAGTTCTTCAGACAAATAACTTTATTTTCAACCTATAAAGCATATTTAGCTTGTAGGTGGGGCCAATTAGCTGTATGATCTGGCTTTTGTTCTGTTAAGCCCTTAGAGTAATGAATTTCAGAGTGAAGACCATAGCGCCTTTTCCTAGTCAAGTATCGGGCAGCTGTATGTCTTTTTAGAAATGCACATGTCTTTTTAAGCATGTCATTGTGTTTGCTTTTAATAAGATAGGCAATAAACTCATAACCTTTAGACAAATGAGCATCTGTAAATTCAGATTTCACTATTTCAGAGTCAGCCAGACCATGATTGAGCTTAAGGATTGTGCTGCGGATGCAGCCTGTGCAGTTCCGGGAGAAAAGTCACTGTCTCGGGCAATGCGGTCTGGTATCAGGTAAGCACTATTGAAAGCCTCACACTTTTGGGGGGTCTGAAGCCTTGTGCTGTCAATGCGATCTGGTTCAAGTACAATAAGAATGCATTCTCAAAGCAGTACTTCATCAGATATGGTTATCTCAAGCTTACAGTTCGCGGGCAGATATGACTTCGATTTGTTCTTGCTAGCAGAACCCCTACAGGCCAAACTATGCGTTAAGCACTACTTTCCACAGCAACCCTTGCAGACAGAAAAACAATACTTAAAATTACTTCTGGCATTTAATTTCTAATTTCCTACATATCTCTTTGTATGTTTGTTTGCCCTTTTTAACTCTGACATGCCATCTTGCTCACATTGATGGAGCATACCTGTTTTTGTTTAGAGCCAAGTCCCCGGCTGCTCGAGTTTGCCGTGTCAATAATGAGAAAGCCATGGCATGATGTCTCCTCTATGTGTATCCTTATCTCAGTGTTGAACATAATTGCCAGTTTCAGGGGCCTAAACATTTTATTTTATTAAAGGGTCTGGATGATCCTTGCCTGACTGCGGTTTTGTGTACACCTCATCCGACTCTGTGTCCTGAACAGAGGGCCGCAGTGGTGCAGCGCTTGTGGACGATCCATCAACATCCTGAAAGGTCAACACTACACCAAGCCTGGGAAAATTGATCCTGATAGTCATCCCCAGGTAGTGGAATGAATGTTCACTGAACTACAGAGGAATCACATCCAAATGACTTTCCTGCCACGACATTAGTGTGGCCACTCGCGTAGGAATTCCTTAGCAAACATGCTCTTTTGCATGGTGACTGTGGACATTTTTGCAAACTTACGCTTTCAACACTGGATTTTAAAGAGAATACTTAATAAAATGTCGCTAACAGGACTTATTTATATGAGAGAGACTATCTGGATGCGCATTAAGTGTCACTTTGTGTCGTAAGCTGTGAAGGAGCGATTTGCGCCTTTTTAAGTGTTAATTTTGGGTAGCCGGCTTGTTCCCATCGTGAAAGCTGAAAATTATGCCTCTCATCATAATAGCATTAATTTTTGTAATTGCAGTGTGTATGTTTAGATTGTAAGTGAAGCTTTTAATAATAATTTTTCTTAAAAAACAATGATTTTATATGCTGTCAGTGAGTTTTTTATTGAAAAAAGTGCTTAAAATTAAAAAAAAAGTCTCCTATTTCATCAAGAAAAGTACACTGATTCACAATCAATTACATTTATTGGGCCTTTTGCTGATATATTGGTGAATTTCGCATGCAATGATACCAGTTTTGCCATGAAAGTTACGCGTAACAATAATTGGAGACGCAAAATCAGCTGTCGTCACTTAGACTAAAATCATGCATTCCGACTTGACTGCGGCCAATCTAGTCACCGCTTTTAAATGGCCATTTTAAGGCCTTACCCCATCCGAATGCACTGAAATTGCAATATTCATTGTGGAAATAGTTGAAATCTCATGTGAGAAAGTTTGAAAAAGATAGGACAAGTTGAGTTCCCTTAAAGGTTACATTACACTAAATCATTGTGTATCCCTCCGTGGTCCATTCGAAAGTAGTGCATATTTAAAGAGTTCCTTTCTCTTCTTGAATATAAGCCATTTAACAATGTGAGACATGACTTGTGGTTATTGTAATATCCGTATGGTCTGGAGTACTTTGATGCCTTGGATTGGAAGCTAACTTTAAAAGATGAACTTTGAGGGTGTGTTTTCTATTGTGTGGGGCTTTTGTCGAAATTTAGGATTCCGAAACAAGTTTTTTCTACGGTGGGTTCATTCGACAGCGATTTACTTTCTTAGAAGTTGCGAGACGGTATGTTTTGATTGCAATATTGGAAGATGACAGATCATCTTTAAAATGATACCAGGTTCGGAAAAATTGATACGTCGGAAAGGCAAGAAAAATGCTGTGAAAGTTGTCAGTTTTTATAATGGGACCCTATGGAATCGGAATTAGTGTAATATAACCTTAAAAAAGCACTTACTGCAATGTCAAGGTCACATGGATTCGTCTGCAAGCGAGACAAGTAGAAAATGAATTTTAATGAATGTTTGATGATTTGGGTTGCTAAAATAGATGAGAGGTGTCAATATTTGGTCCAAATGGATGTTTTAGGTGGTTTGTTTGGACGGTTCCGGATGGGTGGGTGACCTGGTATGGACAAGTAAGGGTAACATCCAACAAATCTAAATGTAAATATTATTATTCCATAGATTGAAGTTCAGGTGGAGAGCAAGATAAAAAATATGCAAATTACATGCATGCAACCCATTTATGCCATTTTTCTCTTTGTTTGTAGGCCTGACCGTTTGTCCTTGAGCCGTAGATGGGTCAACAATCGCTAGCGTTTTTCTTGCTCTGACTGGTTGCACTGACATGATTTCAATGGAGTCATCATACTGATTGTTTAATTAACACATGAATTTCAGTTTGTTCGTTAAAGTACTAACTTAGCTGTGTATTTTTACAGTGGACGTAGTGGTGCGGTGCAGGTGGTAGACTAGGTATTTCATATATACACTATGTTTACAGAATTGCGGCCAGTGGGGCAACATAGCTGATGATTAATAGTACTAGTCTTCAGACAAATAACTTT